>NC_041397.2:199755630-199845630 GCF_900747795.2 Erpetoichthys calabaricus
TTACCATTATTAATGACCTGGAATGTATAGGAAAAACCTATCAAGGTCTGTTGGTTTCCTTTCTAAATGGCAGTCATAGAATCTCCTCTGCTGCCTGAAGATTCGGTTGGTTTAGTTTACAGTTGAAAATATTTATTACACATTTTATTCACTCCTTCAATCTTTAGTCATAATATACTCAGTTTCTGCAAAGTGCTCCATTTGTTTTTTCACATTTACATTTTTATACCTTTTAAAGATTTTTTTTTTAAATATATAGAACTGTTACTTTGTGAAGTCAAGAAAACTGTGAAAACATATGTCTATCCTAAACCTGCCTAATCCAGCAGAGGATGGGGGGGGCTGTGAAGAATTATACAGTGTCACACATGCACGTCTATGAACCACTATCTGGGCTCATTAGATGTATGTGCTACCACCCCTGGTCAAGAGGGGGCACTGGCACTAACCTTTTCCTCTTCTATTTCCTGTGAAGCACCGAGAAGATGCCCAGAGAGGGCAACTGGATCCAGCCTTTCCGGTCTCCCACCTATAAATCCTGCAGCCACCAAAAGGAGGCATTCTTGGTGGAACAGAACGTACCGCAGGACAGAGTTCCTATCGGGTGATCTATAAAACAGCTGAATTCCAAGCCTCAAAGCTTTTCTTTTCATTTTTGTCACCCTTATGTTCCTAACAGCCACTTTTCTCTTGTTTTCGTTTGTTGGATTAAACAAGGACAACCGGGTTGGCGCCCCAACATTTATTTCTGGGTCTTGCAGTACTTTTACTTCATCCACAACAACATAAGCAAATACATTAAAGCAATTGTACATTTTCTGTAATACGACCAAAATTAATGACTTCTAAATATAATGAATACAGAATTACAGCATGTTTCCGCTCAAGTCAAGGTCTGCCCTGGAGGGAGAAGAATCAGTTAGTTTCAAGGGTTATGTATAACTCTCAGAAGAAAGGAAAAAAAAGTTTAGGAATTACAGAGAAAAAACTTTGATATGCACAAAACATGGTGACTCACAGGACTGAAACTGAGGTAAGGCAAATTTTCAAAAAACGTGATTGTTGTTTGTCTCACATTGATGGAGCATTGGACACGTACCCATTAATCCATTTATTTATTTTCTGAAGTAACTTATTCTAATTCAGCTTTACTAAGGGATTCTACAGACAATATTCAGATATTATTATTATTATTATTATTATTATTATTATTATTATTACAACAACAACACTCACTTTCTAACAGCATCCACTTTCTATTACAATGTTTCAGAGCCTGTAACAGGAACAAGCATGAATACATTCATGCCATACATCTATTTGTTTATGGTATCGATTTAATCCAACTTGTTGTAGTCAAAATGTTTGGAATGAGTACAAGGCCCTCGATGGAGCACCAGTAAACAGTAAGAACATTCACACACTCATATAAGACCAGTTTAGTTAACATGAGACATGGTACAGGAATAAATGTGCAATAGAGATTGACCAAGCTAGGATTTAAGCTCAGTTTCCTGAAACTGTGAGACAGCTGCATTAGCCAATGTTCTGTTATTCACATGCAATATATAGCTGTTACTTCATTAAAACAGAAGTTCTACTATGCCATTTCTTGTTTGTAAATTCTTACCTTTCATTCTAAAGCATGATTACTCAATATTCTTCTGCTGATCAACAGATAACTCTTTTAAAAAGCAAAATACCTGGCTTTTACTTAGACTAAGTAAAGTACACAGCCTCGGGCTGCATCCCACTTGTCTGTGTAGCCCCTCCTATGGTGCCAGTAATGTGTACCTCTGTCTCTGAGCTTTAAATCCCTAATAGCCGTGTTGTCTTCCTCATCCATCAAATTACAGCAGAGCTATGTAGGGTTTTATAACTCATCAGAGGTCTACTTGCAGAGTCAGAGGCTGAGTAATGCAGGCCCTTCATACAGCCTATCTGTATCTAATGTGCACTTATGCACTCTGAAAAGCTGAAAAATAAGTGTTCCTGCATCAATGTAGAGAGGTCTGCAAGACATGAGCAACTACCGGAGCCCATCCTTGCACATTGCTAAGAACAATCAATTGGCTTACGATGTGAATAAGTTTTCACTGCTGGTTTGGTAAACCGAAGGTCACACCCCACATACTGGGCTCCTGCTCTCCCAGTATACAAACAATCATGTCCTTCTCCCCCCACCTTCTACCATTCAACCTTCACTAAATATCTGAGAAGAGGATGTGTGCCGACACTTCAAAAGACAAAATAGCAAGAAAGCAGCAGGTCCAGATGGTGTCTCCCTCCAGGTTGGAAATCTGTGCTGATCCACTGGCCTCTGACTTTACACAGAGTTTCAGCAAGACATTATTCCTGTATGAAGTTGCCTTATGCTTCAAATCATACCATTCTCCAAAATCCCGCATAACTGGACTGAATAATTATAGGCCTACTGCTTTAATATCTGTGGTCATGAAAAACTTTGAGAAACTGGTTAACTCATTTGAAAGGACATCACAATTCCCCTTTTAGACCCCCTTCAGTTTACCTACTGAGCAAACAGGTCAGTGGCTGATGCAGTCAATGTGGGTCTGAGCTACATCCTGCAATATCTTGACAATCCAGGGACCTATGCAAGGATTTTGTTTGTGGACTTCAGCTCAGCTTTTAACACAATCATCCTGGAACTCCTCCTCTCTAAACTTACCCAGCTTTCTGTTCCTGCCTTCATCTGTTGGTGGACTACCAGTTTCCAGGCAAATAGGAAACAGCAGGTTAAACTGGTAAAACTCGCCTCTAGCTCCTGTATAATCAGCATTGGTACAGCCTAGGGATGTGTGCTCTCCTCACTGCTCCTCTCTCTACTAATGACTGCACCTCTAAGGACCCCTTTGTCAAGCTCCCCAAATATGCAGATGACACAACCATTATTGGACTCATCAGAAATGGTCATGAGAATGCATAAAGATGAGAGGCTGAGCAGCTGAACCTAAACATGCTCAAAACTGTGGAGATAACAGTGCATTTCAACAGACACCCCCAAGTACTACCTACACTCTCAATACTCAATACCTGACAATAAGGTGTCAGTTGTGGACACCTTCACATTTCTGGGCTGTATAATCACCCTGGAGTTGACATGAAAGACCAACATAGACTCCAGCAGATGTACTTCCTGCAACAACTGTAGGAGTTCAGTCTACCACAGGAGATGCTGATTCAGTTCTATGCAGCAATCATTGACCCTGTTCTTAGCTCATCCATCACAATGTGGTTCACATCAGCAACTAAACAAGACAAGAACAGGCTACAACAAATGGTCAGCTTTGCTGAAAAGATCATTGACACCAGTCTTTCCACCTTACAGGACCTTTGCTATTCCAGAATCATGAAATGGACAGGGAAAATCGTCAGTTTATCCCTCACAAGCTGTTTTAACTTCTCCCATCTGCCAGACATTAAAGATTAAATGATAACAATACAAGATGAAATAAGAACAGTTTTCCTTGCACAAGCCATCAGGCTTATAAATGGTTAATTCGGCTGTCCTTCCTCAGTATAGACACCCCCACCCCCCCATTATCTTCCAATACTCTTACATGTAGTTAATATATACTTATTTCAGTATTTCTTGCACTGCCTTACACTTTGTATTCATATATGTACATTGCATGTCTTGTATTTAACTCAGTTGTGCACTTATCAATTTTGTGTATTTCTGTCATGTAACTATACTTGGAGAGTTATCAAAAAAACACAGTCAATTTCTTTGTATGCAGCCATACTTGGCCAATAAATGTGATTCTGATTTTCTGTCCTTTCAACCATCCACCTGTACATCCATGAATCTTCTGAATTGATAAAATCAGCCCAATAGGATAGGATGAAAAGGGAACAGTTCTTCATGGGACAGCAACACATGACAGAGCACTCTGCACTAGTTTTGATTTCCCCATTGACATAGGGGGATGTCTTTGGAGTATGTGAGGTAGTTTAGTCCTAGGGGAATACCTACATGAACACAACGAAACAAGTAAACCCCACTCAGAAGAAACCCCAACTGCAAAGTAGCAACGCAGGCACAACATCTCCATACTACCTGAATGCTTCTATTTTTTCTGTAGAGATTTTCAAAAGGGAGTGCTACTGCACTGTATAAATTGTACAGTACAGTGACCCTTTACTAGTTGAGGACATTTGTTGCTGCATGCATTTTTCCTCTTTGCATTGGTCGGCATGTATTTTTTGATGCCCTTTTGTTTTGCATGCCCTTGTGATACCAACTATCTGTAATGCTATGTGCCGTTTTTACTTCTAAAATATTCAGCTAGTCTGAGCACATTTTTAACAACAGGGACCATATGACGTGACCTTAAAATACATTTAATTAAAAATTAATTATACATTTGTTTAAATATGTGCTTCTTGGTCACCATGTCAACAATTATGCTCACAATCACACTTGCTTACCATAAAGGAACTGGATCCCCTTCATATCATCATTTGATAGCGGGAAGCCTTTGCTGTAAGAGTAGACTGGATACATCAAGGCTCCAGGGTCCTGAGAGTGAGCCATTCCCAGCGCATGACCAAACTCGTGAGCAGCAACAATAAACAAGTTGTAGCCTAACAATAAACACATTGTGGTAGAAGACTTATGAGTATGTAATTAATTGAAGGAATGTCTAAACAAGGTTAAAGTAAACTTTTGGTGAACCGTCTTCTAAAGTACTCATTAATTCATTCATGTTGTTAGTTTCCAAACCACAATATTAAATTACAAGGTTGTGCAGAGCTGGAATCCTTCCAGATCACATTGCGTACAGGCAGTAAGTCATTCTTCATGAAGCAAGACATCGTCTTGCACACACCTTGCCTTCTATTTTTCTTGGCCAGAACACAGTCACAAACTTGACCAGAATATTTTTAGAACATTGGAGGAGTAAGTACATCAAACAGAGATGAAAATTGTTCAAACACGAATCTAGTATTCTGAAGCAGAGAGGCAGCAGTGTTAACTGCTATGCTATTGTGCCACCTGGATCAGAAATTTTGTGGGACAGAATTCTTTCTGAAAATCTTTATCAGAAACAAAATTAGCCCTTTGTCAGTTTTAACCATTGCAAATGCTATCCAAGCCAAAATAATTTTTTAATACATGGGATAAATATTTAAAAGGTAAAACTAGTCAGATAAAAAATGACTACAGAAAGAATCCCTCTAAATGTCTCTAAATGTGACATTTATTAAAGTATGTCTTGGTAAATGTCTGTGCACTACGTAAATATGTAAATATCAGTTAAACTACATTAAAAATTCAAAATAATTATTACATTCTCTAAAGTGACAGATTTGCTGATTTTTCCTTAAGGAAGTAGCCCACTTAACATACCACTGGCATCTGCTGACCATGTTTCATCTTCATCAAAGTGAGTGTCGCCCCCTATCCCTTTACCAGGTGGGTATGCATGGGCAAGAAGACCATTGGGACCATCAAATGGATTAAAATCACCATGTTCTACAAAAAAATAGTAGATAGTTCAGTTTTCCGAGGTTCACATTTCTTGCTACACCCTAACTGACTATTAAGATTTTCATGTTAATTTGAAAATTTATTTAGTCACTCAATAAGACATCAAGTTGTGCCAGTTTCTATGTCTTTCTTATTTAGCTTTTTATTATAATACATTTCAATGGCAAATAAACTTTATACAAAACTGAAATTCCAAAATCTCAATAAAACATCTTTGAATAAAATTATCAATAATTATTACCCTCAACAGTTTCCATGACTACTACATTACCACCTCTTGCCTGAAGAAGGGGCCTGAGTTGCCTCGAAAGCTTGCATATTGTAATCTTTTTAGTTAGCCAATAAAAGGTGTCATTTTGCTTGGCTTTTCACTACATTACCACCCTAAAATCTAATATCTCTTACCTTTCGCACCAAAAGAAATCATAATGTCAGCAATGCCTTCATGGATTTTTTTGAAAACCAGAGGTGTTACTTCGCTCCAGACCCTCAGAGCATTATGTATTGCTTTATCAACTTCTGAAGATTTCATATCCGGAGTATAATTTACAATTCTGTAACAATAACAATGATTTTTTTAATAAAGTCTTGACCTATAGGATAAAATCTGTATAATTCAACTTTCTTCATATACTTAAATGTTTATTTTTATTAAAATTATCAATATTTTACTTTCTTGTTTGGAAAATTGTTAACAATATGAGACTCAATTGTCTAATAGGAAGTATTTTAGATAAAGTAAATTTTAGCTTCATCTGAAATGAACTTCTCAGCTACGTCCACTATTAATTTTGACATTTTCTCCCAATCTTATATGTTCTAATATTAATTCTTATGTTTAATTTTTCATTATTTATTTTTGATTTAATTTAATGAATTAATTGTGTGTAAGTCTTCCACTTAAGACCAATCAACTATGAACACGGCATCATTTAGGAGTGAATCTGTAACATGGTGAGTTAGAGAACACTGAAATCACTTTCATTGCTCTTGGCTGAAAATGAGCTTATCTGGCTGTAATATGCTTAACCACATCCAGCACAAAACACTCACTCATGCAAGGTGCTGCATCAGCAAAGTACAAAGAAAGATTTAGCCCATGTCCTGAAACCACTTAATTGAATTTAGGAGTTGAAAAGCAGGAACCAGATCTATCTATCTATCTATCTATCTATCTATCTATCTATCTATCTATCTATCTATCTATCTATCTATCTATCTATCTATCTATCTATCTATCTATGAAGTTCTTTTCATATATCTCCTAAACCTTTATTGTAAAAGCTTTGTAGTACCTGAATGTTACATTTGTAGTTTCCCATTTAAGGTTTTTTGGGAACACATTGTACTCAGCCACATCAGGAACACCACATCTTGACATTTTCATCACCTTTATAGTATCATCATCCACATGTCCTGTTATTTTAAGCCCAAAAAATGACTGCATGGATTTAAGTGCCTCAGTCATTGCACTGGAAGACCTTCTGGTTCCTTCAATTCCACGTGGAAGATTGTAAAATCTTTTAAGATATTCCTGGAAGCAAATCAAAAAAGTTGAAGACAACTGTATGAAATGTCTAATTTGAAAGTTTGTGACATGTTTTGCTTTTCAGCTTTAGAGAGGTGATGAATATTAATAAATTTAGTCACAATTATTGTGTGGTATTCATGCTTTTTACATTTTTCATATCAAATATATAAAGTTGTAGATGCAGTAAATGTACAATGTGAGATACCCTTTGAAGTTGCTAATATTATACTGTTCATGCAAACATTACCAAATTAATTTTTTGCTACTTCTTCATTTTCAGACATATCTTCCTTATGATGAAGTATTCTGCTTGATTAGTTATGTAAAGTTTGTCTTCAGGTTTTACAGCTTAACCTTAATGTCTGTAAGCCTAACAAATAACACCCAGTCGAAACCGTAAACCAAAACTTACTTTTGCTCTTTGCCAATCATTCTCGTCCGCCTCAGTTTCTTCTTTCAACAGTGGGAAAGCATACAGATGTGCAGCACTCAGCACAAGAAGGAGAATGCTGTTTTTCATCTTGGCTAAGATATCACTTCACTCATTCCACTCTGGGCTGTTGGTGTCATTGTGTCTGTTTGTTCGAACATTTATACAGCATGCTAGTTTCTTGGGTCAGGTGATGCCTGCTGTATGATTCACCTTTCTTTCCAAAAAAAGACATAACTTAAAACAGCTTACTCGTTGCCTGTGGTTTCAAGAATATTTTTGATTTAGGAAGTCATCAGTCTGTCTAGTTGAGGAGAAGTTTATTGGGACTTTACACACCATTACTGCACAAACATTATAGAAACCTTTAATGAACATTACACTGCAATAAATATTGCACTGGCCATGAAAATTTCAGCTGTACATGGGCACATTTTTCTTATAATTTTCACTTTAACCTGACTTTGCTTTTTTGCGCAACAACTATTTCTGTGAGAGCATTACAGGATGCCAGAGCCTATTCCAAGAGTTCAGCACAAGAATTAACCCTTTAAAGTTTATCACAGGGCACACTCACCTATACTGGACAATCAGCCCACATCTTTGACAATTTAAGGGGGAGAGAACACGTGAAAAGTTCATACAAACTGGCTGGGCATGGAGTAGAACCCAGACCACTGGACAGCTTATGTTGAAGTCCTACCCACTGCACCTCCTTGCCAGACACGTTTTTGCTTGTTGTCTCAAGTATAAATCAGCTATAATGGTCTGGTAAATTCCTACACAGAGCTTTAATACCTACTATTCAGGATCAAAGTAATAGGCCTGTCTGAAATAATCCATATTTAATCACTCTCCTCTTTTCTCCTCACATTCTTCTTGGCTATTAGCCATCCAGCTGTCCCTTTGCTTCTCAGTCTTACATGGACTGTACATTTACAAATTATAACTTTTCTGGGTGATGACCTGTAAGAACAAAGTGTTCCCCTTTTTGATAGACTGTGCTGCACAAATAACTGCTGCCCTGAAAAATGGGAACGCCCTGTTTGTTTTCCTTATTTTCAATAATAGGGGTCAGCATAATTTTGGGAACTTTAAAGAAGTGATTATAAAGGAAGGACCCCCTATATTGCATGCATACAATATTTCATTCCATGCTTACATATATCTTCCAAAACCTTTTGATTTTTTAGGTGGTGACAAATCTTATTTTAAAACTGTTCTTTTATTTTTTTAAGGTTACTTACAAAATCCCTCTCTCTTTTTTGAAAATCACTTGATGTCCATTCCTAAAAACCCTTTCATTGTACATCAGAGGCCTCATGTATAACGCCTTCCACAGAATTCATACTAAAACAAGGCGTACTGGCAAAACTAGAAATGTGCGTACACACAAAAAAATTCAGATGCATAAAACTGTGCATAAGTAAAATTGTATGCACTTTCCCTTTATAAATCCCAATCAACATGAATTTTAATGCACAATGTGCTGACTCCTCTCAGAATTCCACCTATTTGAATATGCAAATCAATATAAATAGCTCCTTCCGTTCAGTGTTTCACTAAAAGACAATAGCAAAAGCATATGTAAAAACAAACAATTTCAGTGAATGAGAAATGAAGGTCCTGCTCAATGATGTGTAGGCAAGGATAAACATACTATTTGGTGGCTTATGTAGTGGTATAAGCAACAAAAGGAAATTTATGGAGTGGTACAGTGAGGTGGAGGCACTTACAAGGTCAAGTTCAGAAAGTCACACAGTGTTTGAAATAAAAAAAGAATTGAGCAGATATCAAAGTCGATGTGAAAAGGTGAGTTGCAGCCAACCGTCTGAAATAAAAGGTCAGCGTCAAGATTAAAGCTGAAATGTTGACTTTAATCTCGAAATTTCAACTTTAATCTCATAGTTTATTTTGTCGTTATAGTAGAACGTTGTAAACTTCATCTTAAAATACCTGTTTAATTTACTAGAGTTTCTCAAACCTCAACGTAACTAAAGTAACATTAAATGCTTTGTATTCTTCGTGCTTCTTAAATGGGTTTTCTCTTATGTTGACAGGAGCACACAGGCAGTGATCACCACACAGAATATATTACATTCATGATATTACAGCTCTCTGAACATTTTAGATTACTAACATGTATTCTGGATATCACTTTCGTGATGAAAGGCATTAAATCATGTATTAAACATGCGGGGGCACTGTGTTGCAGTGATGGCAATGAGCTGGCACCACATCAATGGGATTGTTCCTGCATCACGCACGATGCTTGCTGTGACAGGGGTCACCCTGGATGGAATAATTTATTACAGCAGTACTGTCTCTATCAAATGTACCAAGCCTCAGTTACTGTCCTTCCGTTTTCTTTCTGCACATAACTAGTCGCCACAGAATCGTGTCAGAAATAAACCTAAAACCAGCTGTAAGCTTAGAATGCTGATTCTTTAAAACTCTTAAGGAATATTGAAAAATCTTTGTTATACATGTTTAATTATTCCATCCATCCAGGGTTGCACCAGTCCCAGCAAGCATCAAATCCAAGGCAGGAACAATCCCTGGACGGGGCGTCAGCTCATCGTAGGGTGAATATAAGCATACATATACACTAGTAGCATCAATTTAGCATCACCACATCCCCTAAGTTGCAGACTGTTGGAAGGAACCCGATGCAAATGGATGAAACCCACCAGAAAAAACATACAAACTCCTGGCAGGGAACACACAGGATATGACCCTGTTATAGCAATGCAGCAGCACTTCCACCATGCCACCACGCCCCCACATGTTTAATTATTAACAGTATACATTATTTAAATGAAGTTAACAATTTATCCGTTAAATGCAATATACATATATGAATGCATTTCCTAATAAAAAATCATATCTAGTATACATTCTAGTATTCTATCAGCACACAGCTCCAAGAGGCTCTTGGAAATCTAAAGAATCTTAGAAGCCAATCATCATCATGGGACAAGAAGTCAGTATGATCTGTAAATACACACTCACATCTAATTCTTCATTTTGTGATGTCTTCTAACAACACTAAAACAGCCATGGTAGTTGGATTAGTTTGGGCATTCCGTGCACCATTATATTGTTACAGAATGATTATAATTAAGTGAATTAAATTTGTAAATGATATCCAATTAATTTTGATGTATTTGATAAAGCCAGCATTACAGGTGCACATATGCAAAAGAAAGAGAAACCACACAGAAACAGTAACACTGCTTTGACACTGGGTGTCATCCATTTACAAAACTGAATAGAAACATGCGTACGCAAGGTCTGAGGCTGCCATGAAAATGTGTTTTATGCAAAGTTTAATTTTTATTCATCTCAAAGTGAGTGTAGAAATGGGATGGGCATATGCAACATTTTTGTGTGTATTCACCGTTTATAGATGAGGCCACTAGTCTTTTGGTATACCATAGGAATGAAAAATCAATAAATGATCTCTTTAATATCTTTTTGGTTTCTCCTAGATAATAATGAGATCAGAAAGAAATAAAATGGAGACATTTTCTTTTGTTTCAATAGTGTCTTTACACTTTTTAGCAATTGAATGTCTTTGCATTGCATTCTCAGCAGTATATGGTGAAATGTATGGACAGTTTTTTGTTCTAATAAAACACTTTACTATGCTTACAAAACTGTAGTCCTTGCTTCAGAATAATACTATTATGTTGTGCCAACTTATATTGCTGTGCTCCAATTACATCATACTCATTCTAGAAGGAAAGGCAGGCAGTGGGGCATAATGGTTAAGACTCTGAACTTCAACCCCTGAAGTTGTGGGTTTAAATCCCACTACTGACACCATGTGGCAATGAGCAAGTCACTTCATCTGCCTGTGCTGCAATTGGAAAAACAATAGAAATGTAACAAATTGTATCTCAAATGTTGTCAGTCACTTTGGGAAAAGGCATCAGTCAAATCACAAGTAAAAAATATGACATTTTGAAAGAGATTAAAGCTGAAAAGAGAGCTTACAAAATATAACATGCTTTTCAAACCAAATTCTCAATTTTGACTCCTATTACTTCAGCTGTATTTCATGTTGTCTTTTTGTCTAAAGCTATTTCTCTTAAGTCTCATGAGCCATCAAAGATCAACCTTTTACCAGTAAATATTTTCCTATTAGATGGCACATTTGTTTTTCTGATGAAAGACTCTCTGTTCTAGTTTAGTACACTTGTGCCATGTTTTTGCCAGCTTTGTTCACCATTCTTATCTTAGTATCCTTCTGTCAATGAAAAAGACTTTGCGGTGTGAGTATGGTTTGGGGATTTTTAAATACATGTATTTCACTTAAATGTTTTGCTGCTTCAAAAATATTGTCTGCCAGGAAAGAGTGTCTACACATTGTCAGCAATCAGGTTGTATCTCGCCATCACAAATATTGATGCTTATGCAGGTTGAATGCCAGAAAAGCAAAACATTTGATATGTACAGTATGTGGGTCATCTAGCAGAATAAACAAGCAAAAGTAAAAGCCCTATAGTAAAACCCATAGAGCAATATTAACCTCACCAGCATTACAACTAATGGAAAACACAAGTTTAAGATCTTCAGGTATGTTCCTTTAAAAAAAAAGTCATTTTTTAAAATAGTTTAAAATTCTTTCTTTCTTTAAAAACAAAATAAAACATCACATTTGTTTTCTTTTCCTTTTTTTACTTTCCTTTCACAATGGTATAAAGGTCAGAACCATGTACTTTCTATTCATCCAAGATTTTGCATCTGTGCTTCTCAATGCACATTTTTGCGTCAGTGTTCTTTTCATTCAGTTTCTCATCTACAATTTTAATGTTTTAGATATGTTACTTGGTTTTCTTGTTACTCCTCTTACAAACTCTGGACCATTATTTTGTCTACTGTTTCATCTTCTGGTCCCTATAAAAACTGAAACTGCAGACAAAGGATTCAAATCCAGGATTCAGGCTCAAATATTCAACGTGTTTACCACTTCACCATTGTATAAGCAGAAAAATATCGCTGAACATGTTGAATCTCAGCTATTTTCACTCACATAATACACATTAATACATCAAGCAAATGGTAACAAAGAACAAAACACATAGAAATGAACTGTTGAAAATATACTAGCATACAGAGCAAATGGTTGCTTTGCCAGCACAGTAATAATATATTGGGAGATGGGTGATCCTTAAGTATTGTTAATATATTTTGGGAGATGGGAGATCCTTAAGTATTGTTACCTTACAAATCAAGGTTAAAAAGACATACCAAGTCTTGTCCAAGTAGAGCACTCTTCCCTTGAACCAGCTAGCAAGGTAGTGGGCTTTCATAATGCAAAAAGTAGAACACCTCCCCAATAATGCACTTTAACAGAAAATGACAGGAAATTACTCCAGTATTTCATCAAAACAGGAACAACACTGTTGAATTGCTCACTGATACTTTACCTTGTGAAAAACAAATTGTAGAGATGGATAAAGGTAATAAAATTTGTCAAAACCAGTCAGAGCAGAATGGTTTAGTTTCTTTTTTCTACTTCTACTAAGAGATATGGAGCTAGCACAGTAATAATCTTAGGCAGAACAGCACAGTCTTCAGTTTCATCTCCAGAGTGCTAACATCTCAGGTTAGATAGATAGATAGATAGATAGATAGATAGATAGATAGATAGATAGATAGATAGATAGATAGATAGATAGATAGATAGATAGATAGATAGATAGATAGATAGATAGATAGATAGATAGACAGATAGATAGATAGATAGATAGATAGACAGGAAAATGAAAAAAAATTCACCCTTTCTCTATTCCTCTGTCAAACAACTGTCAAATGGTGTTTTAAACTAAGTGCACTGCCCAGTTACTCCATCTTTGTAGGTGGTGAACCAGTATATCTGACACAACAGGTAGTGGTACTGATGTCATGTAGACATTTCACAAAATGGGGACAGGTATTGCCCAACTACCAAATGGAAGCTGGCAGAGAAAAAAATTGTTCCATGGGTGAACATATCTTCTTTATGTAATTGGTATGGTTAGACTCCCCTTGTTTAACATCAAAGATGATAGAAATCCATACCATGAAACCTGCCTTTTAAAAATGTGGCCTCCATTGTTGGTTGTGTTGTCTCCTAGAGTGAATCAGATGGTCCTCTGCCCCAAGATACAAGTGGAACTCATCACTGAAGATATATAGTCTTTGACAGGGGGATGCTGTAAATGGGATTCCACCACTTAAAGTTATTGATTTCTGATATTAGCATTCCATAGAAGGAACCAGTTCCACTGAGATAGGTGCCATGGTAGCCTGTTAAAACATCACCCAGTCATAATATGGTGTTGTTCGGCTGGGTCTTCCAGGTATTTCACAGCCCAGGTGAGAACTTTCCTTCAACCATTATTGCCAAAAGAAACTTACAATAAGTTACATGTCCTGCAAAACCAATGTGTCAGCCCCTATTAATCTATCTGCATGTACAAACAGACAATGTACAGTATGTGTCCAGGTTTTCTTGGTGTGCAGTAGCAATAGTACCAGAATATTGTAACCACCACGATCCAAACCTGTCCAGTTGTAAATGTTTTTATGGCAAGCTGTGATTGATGGCCCTCTACTGTTGGACAGGAGTGTAATAAACAAGTAAACATAATGATTGTCTAAAAAAACAGACCCCTGCTCTTGGGCACATTTGTGTGTGTGTGCGTGTGTGTATGAGACACGTGTGCATTTGTGTGCTCACAGATGTAATGCTTAAAAACATTCAGTGATACAGGGATTTATGTGTCAACTCTTTAGGCCTTTAAGGTAGTTTAAAGACATGACTAATGCAGTTCCCTTTTCATTTTATCATTATCTTCTGATTAAATGACTCCACTGGTCCATCAGCGTGATTATAACTATGTTTTTGTTCCAAACATATTTAGGTCACAAAACATGAGTCAGGAGCCTCCTTGACATAGCTGAAATACTTCTTTGGAAGTGTTTGCTTCAGCTAGTGCATTGAGATTTTGCAAGATGACAATTGAGTAGATTAATGTTAGAATTGTTGCCTGCCTGCTGCAGGGCCTGGGTTTAATTCGTCTCTTTGCTGCTGTCTGTGAAAAAATTATAAATATACAGTATTGATGATGACTCAGGCGTTGCCACGAGTGGCAGCCTTTCCAGCAGCTCCGTGTATGACTTTATCTTTCTACCTTTTTCTCTATTTTTCTCTATTCCCACACTATGCGACTCTTCAATTCCACCCGGGGGGGGAAACGTGAACATTATACAAAGTTATTGTCTTTTATATCTGCATTTTTATCACTCTTTGATTTAATATTGTTTTTATCAGTATGCTGCTCCTGGAGTATGTGAATTTCCCCTTGGGATTAGTAAAGTATCTATCTATCTATCTATCTATCTATCTATCTATCTATCTATCTATCTATCTATCTATCTATCTATCTATTGCTCGTGTCTGAATTTGTAGCTTAAGTTTTTAAACTGACCTAGTGTGTGACAAAGTGTGTGAACCAGGATTAGGTTGATGCTGCTGGAAAACACAATGGTTCCAAAGCACTGAAGAGGACTGTGTTAATGAAATAAATGGAGGAAGACATTTAATTTATCTTTTGTCAAGGATTAAAAAAAAAGTAGGTTGTTTTGCTTCAGACGTTTTATTGGAACTGTATAAAAATCTTTAATTTCAATGGAGTTTTCCTATGGTCTGAGGAACTAAGATATAGTGGTTTTAGTAGCAACTAATTCACCTTAATTATTTACCTTAAATGGCACTAAATAGAAGGAAGAGGCTTATTAAGGCCATCATTCTCATTTAATTCTGATACTAGGTGTGTTACTCAGCTGGGAAATTTGCTTAGACAATGGGCTTTGGTTATAGGAGCACTGGCTAATCAAATGTATCTTACAGGCTACACATTTTCATGGCCCATGCAGTGAAATTAATGTTTTAAGTGCATATTGTGAACAGATTTACTAAGCTGTGCAAATGTTTAAACTGAGTAAGGCATGTTGACTCTCCTAACTTTTGTTGCACCCAGGGCTTTAAGTTCTGCTTTGTTATCCAGACTGTAGTGGCACATCATGGCCTGACCTCCAAGGTTACATTGCAGTTTGGTATTTTACCACCAAGGAGAACCACCCCAACCACCATGCATGTTTGAAGTATATGTATATAAGAGACAATCAAAAGTCCACCAGCAGGTTATATTTGCATGTCTTTTATGTTGCATTGTAACGAGTAAGAAAAGTCCAACAGAATAGGGAGTACTAGTGAACCCAAGGATGTCACCTGCATATGTATTTCCCTTTCTCTCTGACCCTTGCTGCTGCTGATGAAGCAACACATACACTCACAGCCACTCAAGATTTATAGTGCATCGTCGAACTTTCATTCTTCCACTTAGCTTCTGGTAATTGCATTCATTTGCATAATGAAGCGGCACCATTTCTCAGCACAATTGCTTCTCAGTGCTGAGCCTTAAGAAGATCACCCTGCCTAAGAACAGCCTACTCGCTACAGCAATATTGCCAACAAATATAACAAATAAAAAACACAGGACAGCTAATTTTCTTTTTTCTGTAACATCACCAAATTCCAATTGTATGGAGTGGGATTTACCAATCAATATTCATAAATCAAAATATTCGAACTTAGAAGATACCAACCCAGATGTTCCATTCTGCAAGATTTCAGCTTTTTAACTAAAAGGGAAATAGTGTTTTTGTTGATAATTGAATGAGTGAGTGAGTGAGTGAGTCAGACAGTCAACATTGCATTATATATATTGTGAACTGGTAAATTAGCAGAGGAGTCCCAAAGAAAAGGTAGGGGCCAACCAGAACACCCAATTTAAGGCTAACCACCAAAAAACTGAACAGAAATTGGCAATGTTTTTAAACAAAGTCAGTTTCTCCAAAGATTCCGCTATCATGAGCATTTCTGAATTAGGGAGCTTCTGTAAACAGGGGTTCCAATCTCTTATAGGGGTCCGAATACAAAGAGGCAGGGTTTTGATGTGGGAGTGACTCAGATGCCCCAATTGGTTGTCTTCTCTGTACTAAGGAGGGGAAAAGAGATAATACTGTTTCCAACAGTGCCCCCTTTCAGAGTGGAGTGGTATTAGATGATGACCCTCATACACCCATCAGTACAGTATATATACAGATTTGATGTCTTTTAATGATCTCAGCTTCATTCCCATGAAGGAACACTTATTCACATGAAAAATTAGTAAAGATCAATGTCATTAAGGTACAAGTTTTTAGAAACAATGTGTCTCCTCTCATACCCCTATCTTATATTTCCAGTGGGGTTACCAAAAATCAATGTCTGGTAAAACCTTTCATTCTACACCCTATACAATGTTACAGTATTTAAAGTAACTTGAGTAGATTTTCAAGCAGACAACTCAGGTTGCACAACGTGCTTGAAGGATTTACAGTGGGATGCAAGGGAAATCCCAAAAAGGAAGTCCTCAGGCCTCTGCTACTCATTCCTCTTTTTGAATCACTTAATGTAATGATTCATATCCTTTTTCTTTTGCCTCTTGCCAACATGAGATCGGCAAAAAAGAGTAAGCATTCTGGCTGTGCACTGTTAACAGAACACATCTGATGACTCTGTGGATTTGCCATTAATTTGTTGTATTTTAAACTCAGTTATAATGTTTTAATATATACAAAAACACCCTCCCTTGCACTTTTTGCCAACTGTGTTAAAATAATCAGAATATTTTACTTGGCTTTGTGAGTTTTTATCCAGGTACTCCAATTTTTGACTAACTGTCAAAGATGTGCATGTTAGCTGGCAACTCTAATTTGGCCTGGTCTGAGTGAGTGAGTGTGTCTTGCAGTGGTCTGGCACACTATTTCTAGTATACAGAGACTAGGTCAGGAATTGAACCAGGCAGGTAGATGTTTGAGGCAGAAACCACAACTTCACAATGCCACTTGAAAAAATGACATCAAGGAACAATATAGTAAAATAAAAGTCCAGCGAGTTAAATTTTTTTGTAGCCTCTTGTATATACATTGAACGAAAAACAAAACACAATACTTATTATTGAACTGAAATATCAACCTTCTGTCAGACATGAGAGTACTGGAAGTGTCTACAGTGAGTTTTAGGTTGCAAGAAAAATAGGGAAAAAAGTTAAGGGTGATACACAGGAGCTAATAACTCTTCTGTTTCCACCTTAAGAATGGAGGAACACCCACAGGAAGACCTATGACATCATTCACATCTGAAAGAAAGACCATGAGTTCGCCACTTCCACCCACACAGCTACATAAAGACAAATTGGACCCAAAGTCAGTTTGAATCCAACTTCCCTAGAGGTCGGACTTTATTTGAAAATTCGCCTAAATTGCTTACTTGTGGTTCTTTGACATCTTTTCTGTTTTCATTTACTTGCTGGACATTTAATATGGTTTCCTTCTGAACCCCAACTCTTTATTGTCTTTCTTTTGCTTTTGTTCACAGTTTGTTGAGGAAATAATGATACCAAATGATAATAATCTGAATACAAAACAATAGTAAGACAATAACAATAGTGAACATTAACAAGAATTACATTGCAGACCCTCCGCATCTTATGTGACCATCTCTTGAGGGATATATATATACAGTGCATCCAGAAAGTATTCACAGTGCATCACTTTTTCAACCTTTTGTTATGTTACAGCCTTATTCCAAAGTGGATTAAATTAATTTTTTTCCTCAGAATTCTGCACACAACACCCCATAATGACAATGTGATAAAAGTTTACTTGAGGTTTTTGCAAATTTATTTTTAAAAAAAACTGAAAAATCACATGTACATAAGTATTCACAGCCTTTGCTCAATACTTTGTCGATGCACCTTTGGCAGCAATTACAGCCTCAAGTCTTTTTGAATATGATGCCACAAGCTCGGCACATCTATCCTTGGCCAGTTTCGCCCATTCCTCTTTGCAGCACTTCTCAAGCTCCATCAGGTTGGATGGGAAGCGTCGGTGCACAGCCATTTTAAGATCTCTCCAGAGATGTTCAATCAGATTCAAGTCTGGGCTCTGGCTGGGCCACTCAAGGATATTCACAGAGTTGTCCTGAAGCCACTCCTTTGATATCTTGGCTGTGTGCTTAGGGTTGTTGTCCTGCTGAAAGATGAACCGTCGCCCCAGTCTGAGGTCAAGAGCGCTCTGGAGCAGGTTTTCATCCAGGATGTCTCTGTACACTGCTGCAGTCATCTTTCCCTTTATCCTGACTAGTCTCCCAGTTCCTGCTGCTGAAAAACATCCCCACAGCATGATGCTGCCACCACCATGCTTCACTGTAGGGATGGTGCCAGGTTTCCTCCAAACGTGACGCCTGGCATTCACACCAAAGAGTTCAATCTTTGTCTCATCAGATCAGAGAATTTTCTTTCTCATGGTCTGAGAGTCCTTCAGGTGCCTTTTGGCAAACTCCAGGTGGGCTGCCATGTGCCTTTTACTAAGGAGTGGCTTCTGTCTGGCCACTCTACCATACAGGCCTTATTGGTGGATTGCTGCAGAGATGGTTGTCCTTCTGGAAGGTTCTCCTCTCTCCACAGAGGACCTCTGGAGCTCTGACAGAGTGACCATCGGGTTCTTGGTCACCTCCCTAACTAAGGCCCTTCTCCCCCAATCACTCAGTTTAGATGGCCAGCCAGCTCTAGGAAGTCCTGGTGGTTTCGAACGTCTTACACTTACGGATGATGGAGGCCACTGTGCTCATTGGGACCTTCCAAGCAGCAGAAATTTTTCTGTAGCCTTCCCCAGATTTGTGCCTCGAGAAAATCCTGTCTCGGGGGTCTACAGACAATTCCTTTGACTTCATGCTTGGTTTGTGCTCTGACATGAACTGTCAACTTTGGGACCTTATATGGACAGGTGTGTGCCTTTCCAAATCATGTCCAACCAACTGAGTTTAACACAGGTGGACTCCAATTAAGCTGCAGAAACATCTCAAGGATGATCAGGGGAAAGAGGAAGCACCTGAGCTCAATTTTGAGCTTCATGGCAAAGGCTGTGAATACTTATGTACATGTGCTTTCTCAATTTTTTTATTTTTAATAAATTTGCAAAAATCTCAAGTAAACTTTTTTCACATTGTCATTATGGGGTGTTGTGTGCAGAATTCTGAGGAAAAAAGTGAATTTAATCCATTTTGGAATAAGGCTGTAACATAACAAAATGTGGAAAATTTGATGCGCTGTGAATACTTTCCGGATGCACTGGATATATATATATATATATATATATATATATATATATATATAAATATATATATATATATATACTGTTTACAGGGTGAGCCAAAATGAAGTACCACATTTGTCTAGGTCATTGCACAAGTTATAGGCAGTGGGTTGCAGTGGGGGTCCTTTGATAGGTGATCCCTTGTAGTTTTCAGTCGGCAACTTGCCTTGGTCCGGTGCGCACCGTGATTTCGCTGTCGAAACGTTCTTCAAAAACAATGAATCCATCATTACTATGCAACGCACCTCCCAAACACACTTCAGCATTCCTCCTAACGGTGAAGTCCCAAATCGGAAAACAATTCTTCAGTGGGTAGCTACATTTAGACAAATGGGTACAACATTGAACAGAAAATCTCCAGGCTGTCCTCAGACTGTACGAACGCATGAAACCATCCAAGCTATAACAACATCAATTTTGCAGTCTCCTAGACATTCAGTGTGCAAACACGATCTCCCTGCACGACGATGTCGGGTGACCTTCACATTCACCTGATCTCGCTCTCTTTGATTTCTTCTTATGTGGCTATCTCAAGTCAAAGGTACTCACTGGCCTCAAAACCTTGAAGCCCTCAAGCACTCTACTCACCCGGAAATCGTTACTCTTCCCCTTGAAATGGCCAAACGAGTCATGCGAGCGTTCAGAAATCATCTTGAAGAATGTATCAATAATGATGGCCACCACTTTGAAGACATCATTTTTAAAATGCAGTGAAAAATATCTATTCTTTATACCCTTTCATGTGTCGTAAGGAAATTTATTTTATCTTGTAGCGTTTTTGTAGAATAAAGTTTTGAAATGTGGTACTTCTTTTTGGCTCACCCTATATATATATATATATACAGTGTATATATATATATATACAGTGTATATATATATATATATACAGTGTATATATATATATATATATATATATATATATATATATATATATATATATATGAAATTGGGCAGCACGGTGGCGCAGTGGTAGCGCTGCTGCCTCGCAGTTAGGAGACCCGGGTTCGCTTCCCGGGTCCTCCCTGCGTGGAGTTTGCATGTTCTCCCCGTGTCTGCGTGGGTTTCCTCCGGGCGCTCCGGTTTCCTCCCACACTCCAAAGACATGCAGGTTAGGTGGATTGGCGATTCTAAATTGGCCCTAGGGTGTGCGTGGTGTGTGGATGTGTTTGTGTGTGTCCTGCGGTGGGTTGGCACCCTGCCCAGGATTGTTTCCTACCTTGTGCCCTGTGTTGGCTGGGATTGGCTCCAGCAGACCCCCGTGACCCTGTGTTCGGATTCAGCGGGTTGGAAAATGGATGGATGGATATATGAAATTTTTTACTGTCAAATAAATGCAAAGAGTACGCGACACGTGTTTCGCCCTCATTCTGGGCTCATCAGGCGTACACACTCCACTGCACTCCCTCTCGGGAATCGAACCTCGGACGTCAGCGCCAGAGGCGATGCCCCTAACGTTGCGCCACGGCGTGTGGTTCGTTTATTTGACAGCATGTACATCGGGGTAATTACATTCACGGCATTCGTAGTCTGTGTCACAATCTGATTGTATGGGTGGTTACCTACCAGGTAACGCTTGTGGTTGGCCAGCAATCTGCTAACATCCGCCACGGTGCCCTCAGTTTGTGAGGAGCAGATCATAGAATGGTTGCCACACGCCGTGGCGAAACGTTAGGGGCATCGCCTCTGGCGCCGAGGTTCGATTCCCGAGAGGGAGTGCAGTGGAGTGTGTACGCCTGATGAGCGCGTACTCTTTGCATTTATTTGACAGTAAACTATTTCAACCATTCTATGATCTGCTCCTCACAAACTGAGGGCACAGTGGCGGATGTTAGCAGATTGCTGGCCAACCACAAGCGTTACCTGGAAGGTAACCACCCATACAATCAGATTGTGACACAGACTACGAATGCCGTGAATGAATGTATGTATGTATGTATGTATGTATGTATGTATGTATGTATGTATGTATGTATGTATGTATGTATGTATGTATGTATGTATGTATGTATGTATGGGCGGCACGGTGGCGCAGTGGGTAACGCTGCTGCCTTGCAGTTTGGTGATCTGGGGACCTGGGTTCACTTCCCGGGTCCTTCCTGTGTGGAGTTTGCATGTTCTCCCCGTGTCTGCGTGGGTTTCCTCCGGGCGCTCCGGTTTCCTCCCACAGTCCAAAGACATGCAGGTTAGGTGGATTGGCGATTCTAAATTTACCCTAGTGTGTGCTTGGTGTGTGGGTGTGTTTGTGTGTGTCCTGCGGTGGGTTGGCACCCTGCCCAGGATTGGTTCCTGCCTTGTGCCCTGTGTTGGCTGGGATTGGCTCCAGCAGACCCCTGTGACCCTGTGTTCGGATTCAGCGGGTTGGAAAATGGATGGATGGATATATATATATATATATATATATATATATATATATATATACAGTGTATATATATATATATATATATATATATATATATATATATATATATTGTGAAATATACAGCCGGACCCACAACGAAAGTTTGGGGCACCCACCCGTATAATTTCCCTAGCTGCAAAAGGTTTTAAAGTAGAGTACATAGTGTACTGGTTAGAGTCCAAAACAGAACTGTTTAAGAAACAGATTGTGTTAAAAAATGATTGTGTTAAAAAATGCTTTAGTTGCCTCACATTTTTATGCAATCGTTTTGTTCACCGCACTGAATTAAAGCTGAAAGTCTGCACTTCAACTGCATCTGAGTTGTTTCATTTAAAATTCATTGTGGTAATGTACAGAACCAAAATTACAAAAAAGTTGTCTCTGTCCAAATGTTTATGGACCTAACTGTATATATATATATATATATATATATATATATATATATATATATATATATATATATATATATATATATATATATATATATATATATATATATATAAATCCATGAGATATATTTATATACCATTTAATAAAGCTGTTCCAATTTTATTTTGGCTGGTGAGCTGAGGGAATAGCAAACACTGTCTTCATATTCCTAACTTGATTTTGACTTGTATTTTCAATATTTCATGGATTCATCAGTTCATAGCACTGACTCTGAATTGACTTAAGTTAATGTCAATTACATTGAGAGACTAAACATTTATCAGAAAGACTACAAGATAATATAAAATAAGTTTGTTAGCTAAAAAAGGAACTACAGATGTTGGCAGTGCTCTTTCCTGAGCAATACGGCAAGGGTTTTTAATTACAGAAGTGTAATAATACTTGCTAATTGAAAAAGCTAAACTATGGTGACCATTTACTTAGCATCTTTTCTAATATCGTCCTTACAATAGATCCACCGTATTGGAGGCAGATTTTTGTCTTTATTTTAGGTATGAAATAAACAAAATGTAATACTGTACCTTGACATTTTAATTCAATAACAGCAGTGTGTACTTTTTAACCGACAACAGATATTATTTAGAAAAATATGTGCTTTATTTTTCAGATAATAGGAAGCACTGTTTTCCTAAAATTAGTTGATGACTATGAGAGTCAACACATTTTGAGGAAGCAAACTGGGACTTTTTATTTGTAATTGGAATGTGATGCTTTAGATCATCTAAGCAAATCCATTCTTAAGTGTCAACATTGTTTTTATAATCAGATTTAACTTGCTTGTCTAATGAAAGCCCACTGTGTTAAACCACTGTGGTTCATTTTTGACCCACTGTGGAACCAAACACCACTGAATAGTCATCTTGCCCTCAGGCAAGCTTTCTGTTCATGTAACCAGTCTTTCTGGTGTAATTTCCATCTTTTCTCAGTGTATGTCTGGGCTTTTTCCTGGGAGTTTAAGTTACTCTCATTCTTAATCCATGTATTAGGCTCACTTGTGCTGTTAAGGTTTGTGGAAAACAAGAGTCAATATTGAGTAAAGCCCATGAGTGGGTAGACTCACTCATACTGAGTCACTATACACGCACAGCAACTTGCATTAGATTATGGGCGTAAACTCGAATTGCCAGAAAAAATTCAAAAAGAGCATGCAAACTCAACAGGTAAGGAAATATTATGAACTGTCATAGTGAAAACTATTACAAACTGTTTCAGAAATAAGAAATAAGGCAAATCCAATTATTTGATTTCCAGGTTATTTTTAGATAAGGACTTGAACTGAGAATTTCTTTTTTGTTGTCTGAACTATGAATTAATGAAAAAAAGACAATTTTAATATTGAATATCCATTTTTCCATTCCTTTGTTTTTAAGACCCAATTTTCTCAGGAGCAGCTGATGCAGACCCAACAAAATGTTTCATCTTATCTAATCTCTTTTTTTTATTCTTGGGGAGCTAATAGTGATAATAAGTTCCAATGGGTTAATCAGACTTCCCTATCTTTATGCAACTTAAGGCTCCATGAAAAGAATACTCAGATACTCCGAGGAAATGTGTAAGATATATTCACTATAGTGTGTGATGGATCTGCCCCAAGTGTTTTCTCAGTAACTTGTTCTTAGTACCCCTCAGCAGTTATAACAAATTGGCCATCTACATTGACTGTCCAAACAACATCAACTGCCTCCTCACAATCCACAGAAGCAGCTTCTCTACCTTGACATTACAGTAAATTATTAATCCCTTCATCCTTTCATTTACTCAAATTTAAGTTCTTATATTCAAAATCGTATCTATTCAGATGCTATCAAAACTTATAACCATAGGTGAAAATTGAACATATATTGATTGGTACACTGAAGACTCTCGTACTGTTAAGTACAAACTTTATAAAACAACTGCCATTGTAACAATTCATTGATCGTGATCACAATGCACTTCACCTTCACTCATGAACAAGACCCATCGTATACTACTTAAAGCCTTTGTAAGTGGCAGTTCTGAAGTTATTCTTTTCAAGGACAAAACACCTTCATCCTGACAGCTTTACACCAAAATGAGAAACCCTAGGTTGGGAGCACTCAGAGTCAGAAGAGAGAATAAGACAAATGTTATGTGACACCATAAGGGTGCAATCCTAATGTCCCCAACCTCAAAATGACCTCATCTACTTTCTTAATTCTCTTTGACACATACAGTCGGCACAAACCACAGTCAAAATATTCCCCTCTTCCACCTGAAGTTACATTAAGACTGTTTTCCTAATTTTAGTCCACAGACCCAAACTGCTGGTATTTAGATGGGTGCTTCTGAATATCCCAGTAAAGGTGTAGTGACAGAGATGAGAAAAATGGCAGTTTTATTAAGAACTGATATCAGAACATTAAATGTAGTCTTTATGCTTGCCAAGGTTCATAAATGGAAAATCTTTTACCAAAAATACCAAAGCCAATACACTAAACAAGGAGCAAGGAATCAGGAACCTGAATAATGTAGCAATATGAAAAGCACAACTTTGTTTGAATCCACAGTGTTGGAGAAAATGTCCCAATGGTAAACCATCTTAAATATGATGCTGTGAGAACTTCCTATGTCAGCACCCATTATAAAAACAAAGTGGTGTCACAATAATGTGATTTTTGAAATACTTTAAAACAAAGACAAGAGTAAAAATAAATGATTTAAACAAATTCTCTATATGAATAATCTGAAATGAACACAAACCCCTCCAAAGAACAAAATTGAACTAAATAAATAAATAAAATAAAGCCTGATCTTAACAGACAAACCTTTACAAGGCCTATCCTATGATACAACTCTGGAATCGTCCATGCCAATGGAGGCACATTCCACGTTACATTATTTTCTGTTTGATTCTGTTCTACACATAACTGTTAATCTTTGCTTTGTGGTAAATTTACACTGCTGTCTGACTAAAAAGCTCCTAAAGATCAAAACTGAGAATATAAACTGCTTAAACTGGACAAAATAAATTCAGGTAGCTTTAGGATGTAGCCTTGTAATATAACACAACACACCATTTCAAATGACAAAAGGTTTATTTAAAACTGACTTCACACCCTTGGAGGACTTGTTCAGAGCTGTACTTTATCAGTTCAGCCATAAGATGGTGCAAAATCACAACTTTTCTAATGCCATTACAGCTGTAAACTTTTAATGTGTTGTGTTTTTCTTTGTTTTTGTTTTGTTGAGTAAGGATTAAGCAGTTTTGAGAATATATGGATGTTTGTGTTTTGGAAATTAATTCTACTAAAACAAATTTTTGCTTGTATGATCAGTACTGCTTAGTTTTAGGGCCCTCAGATATTGCAGTCATCTGTCATAAGAGCCAGTATTTGTTAGAGTAGTCGGAAGCTTTATGATTTTATTTCGATTTGTTTGCAAAAAGCTTACAGATGGAGGTAACCGGTCTATTTTTGTAACCAATTTACTCTTTAGTCTAATTCTGTTCCAATGGAAGCATCCATAAATGACAGGAAACCCATTAGTGACATAGTGCAGAAAATACAACCCATTCCCATGTGGACATTTTACAAACACACATTGACTTGAGGGTGGCAGCACTGTTGAGACTCTCCTCCAGGAACCAACTGTTAAAACTAAAACTGTGCCTTTTTTATTAATCATTTATTTATCATTGATCAGTGAAATTCGTCAAAGTGGTTTTTGCAGTTAATATGCTGTGTTTGTTGGTGACCTTGTTCACTAAATATATTCCTGGAAATTTACTGAGTGGCCAGGATTTTTTTTTCCTATGGCCTTATGATGCTTTGCGAGGCCAGCATGACATCACAGAGCTGTAACTCTGATAACGCTGATAATAGTAGTGGGCTAAAAAATAGTTGAAAACTTGTGAATATATTTAAACACAAATCACGCCAGCCTAAGGAAACTGGAAATGTGTTGGAGTATTCATGTATTAAAGGTAATATCTTTTTGTATGGACTTTTATATGACCTTTATGTTTAATATGTGAGCCAGCCCCTTTAATAGTATTACCCAGAGTGCTGTACAGTTGATGTAAATAGGAAAGAGTGAAGTATCCATGTGCTTTAGGCTGCATTACATTAATGTTGGATATCAGAACTGGGAATGACAACACACCCGAGTTTACTGTGTTCCAGTAAGTCAGAAAACCAATACAGACGCCTCCAGGAAATCCTGCTATGTTTGCTCTTTCAAAAATGCAGACAACTACTGTACTAGTTGGTAACAATGCATATCATGATATTTTACACATTCAAACACCACAGCAACATGCTCACAAATACATAAAAGTTGAACAGTATTGTGTGTATGACTGATTTAATGAGACACAAATGGACAGAAGTTCAAATAAACCACATAATACTACAACATTTACTTCTGATTATGCGTGATGCAGCCATCTTGGATTCTGAGGTCAGGGTGGGTAAGGCTCTCCCAACTTTCCATAATAATTCTTTGCATTTATATAGCACTTTTCTCACTACTCAAAGCGCTCAGCAATTGCAGGTTAAGGGCCTTGCTGAAGGGCCCAACAGAGCAGAGTCCCTTTTGGCATTTACGGGATTCGAACCAGCAACCTTCCGATTGCCAGTGCAGATCCCTAGCCTCAGAGCCACTACTCCACTTCCATGTGGGACATCCAGTATGTTTGGGGTGTTCCAACTGACACTCCTACTTTGAATTAGGAAAAATTAGAGAAAACCACAAACTGTATTTTTAGAGTTCAAGAGAGGTGAGTACCTGCTATCAAGTCTTAGTAAATTCATGCTTCTTGTCTGCCAATGTCTACAAGACATTTTAGCATTCTGATATTTAGTTCTGTTAATTTTACCTTAGAGAGGCATAGTTGTGTAGTGGTTAGCAGTGCTGCCCCACACTCAGGTCACATCTTTGGCCACAACAATCAGTCCAACATATCTGGCAGACATTTCTCTAGCTATCAGGGACACTTAAAAGACCATTGCGCCATTATAATTCACTGAAAATTGGATAATTTCCTCCTTAATGCATTCAGTGAAGTTCTCATTTTGTGATTTCATAGAACTCTAGGCAAAGTAGATTCAGTGGGTTCGCACATCACTAATCATAACTTAGCAAAAGTTATAATGATTTTGTATGTCAATCAACAGAACAAGAACACATGCTTACAGGAGACAGTGAGCCAGGAAGTGCAATGGATTAGCAAGGAGGAAGTTAAGAACAGCTATGAAGAGGATGAAGAATGCAAAGGCTGTTGGTCCAGATGAAATCCCTGTGGAAGCTTGGAGGTGTTTAGGAAAGGTGGCAGTAAAGTTTTTAACCAGATTGTTTAATGCAATTTTGGAAAGTCAGAGGATGCCTGAGGTGTGGAGAAGAAGTGTACTGGTACTAACTTTTAAGAAAAAGGGTGACGTACAAAACTGTAGTAACTACAGAGGGATAAAATTGATCAGTCATAGCATGAATACTTGGGGTCAACAGTATAGAGTAACGGGGAGTGTGAAAGAGAGGTGAAGAAGAGAGTGCAGGCAGGGAGGAGTGGGTGGAGAAGAGTGTCAGGAGTGATTTGTGACAGATGGGAGCCAGCAAGAGTGAAAAGTAAGGTCTACAAACTGTAGTGAAGCCAGCTATGTTATATGGGTTGGAAACTGTGGCACTGACTAAAAGACAGGAGACGGAGCTGGAGGTGGCAGAGTTAAAGATGTTAAGATTTGCATTGAGTGTGATGAGGATGGACAGGATAAGGAATGAGTACTTTAGAAGGTCAGCTCAGGTTGGACGGTTGGGAGACAAAGCCAGAAAGGTGAGATTACGTTGGTTTAGACATGTGCAGAGTACGCATGCTGGGTATATTAGCAGGATGCTAGGGACGGAGCTGCCAGGCAAGAGGAAAAGAAGAAGACCTAAGAGGGGGTATTTGGATGTGCTGAGAGAGGACATGCTGGTGGTGGGTGTAACAGAGCAAGATGCAGAGGACAAGACAGGAAAATATGGAAACAGATAATCTGCTGTGGCAACCCCTAAACGGGATCAGCTGAAAGAAGAAGGAGAGTAACCTTTATTTAAAAAAGGGTTATGTGCTATCACAGCAGTATTTTCCTAAACACATAGAATATAAAGTACTGTAATGAAACGAGGACAAGCATTAGACTGAAATTTGCACTTTGGCAATATTTAGATTAGGTAGGCCTTAAAACACCACCATCTGCTTCAGTGGCCACTTTTCAATGCTGTTTTGATCTTCCATTTGCTCTCATCAGCCTCACCCTCTGCCTGCACATTCACACTACCATCCCACTTCACACAGCTCAGTTGAGGTCAGTTGCAACATTATGTATAACACTTTCCCCAGCTCTGCTAGCCAACCTGAGTCACAATCCTTTCAGAGGAACACCAATGGACACACTCCTAGGCCAATGGACATTAGTATTAGAGAAGCATCTCTGAAATGCTTCAAAACAAGTGCTTGCTTTCCTGTTCCATGAATCACATCACTAAGGCAACATTTATATCTGAAAGCTCCTGCCAGCTCTGCCCCATCCTCTCTCGGGTCTGGCCTCCAGATGTTACAGTACAGAAAATGCACAGCAATATAAGGTTGTATGAACTTATTGAAACAAATGCAGATTTTTATATACTTTTCTCATTTTGCTGTTGTTTAATTTTTGCTATTTTAAATATCTCAAAGCATTATAACATAGACATAGTATAAAAGATAATTATATATTATGTGCATTGTAATGGGGTGGTGCAGTGGTAGCCCTGCTGCCCTGCAATAAATAGACCAGAGTTCATGTTCCAGGTTCTCCCTGCGTGGAGTCAGCATGTTCTCCACATGTCTGCATGGGTTTCCTCCTGGTGCTCTGGTTTCTTTCGATAGTCCAAAGAAATGAAGATTAGGTAGATCAACGGCACTAAATTAGCCTGTGTGTGTGTGTTTACCCTGTGACAGACTAGCTCCTGCCCAGGAGTTGTTTCTTTTTTGCGCCTTATCCTAAAATAAAATAAGCTACAGCCCCCAGCAACCCTGCTCGGTATTAGGTTGGTTTGAAAATGGTATGGTGTGGTGTATTATAATATCATTAAAAAGTAACTCAGAAGAGAATTTTTATTTTGACAGAATAAAAGAGCACACAAGTTTAGCCTATTGTTAAAATTGTTGCCTTATAGCTCTAGAGATCTGGCTTTGGTTGTCATTTTGGTCCTTGTCTGTTTGGAGTTTACATGTGTTCCTTGTATTCATGTGGTATTTCTTAGGGTAATCTCGTTATTCCTGTATTTTGGTTTGCTGGCTTCTTTAAATGTGTCTGTTTATGTGTCAGAGTGTATGAGTGTTTGTGCGACTGTGGCTCTTGCCGTTTTTCTGTTATTGTTGGCACTCAGTTTGGCTCCATGCAGTTTTGCATCCTGTTACTGGTTCAGGAAATGGATGGGTGGCTTATTTGGTAATCTACTGTATAACAAGAAATGTACAGATAAATGATGCAGTATCTTAAAAAGTATATTGTTAAAATGGTAACTTAGAATGGTGTGTTATTTTAAACAAAACGTACAAAAGAAATGCCAAAAGAAATGTTAAAAGATGTTTTTGAGAAATGCTTAAAATTATTCTTGAGCTTTGGCGAAATATTCCAAAACTGCTTTTTGCTACTCAATACCAGTTTTTAAAATATTTCAGCAATGGATTGAATTGGTAATTGGTAAAATGATTACAGTATTTGGAGAGGCATAAATTCAATATTAAAATTGGTTTCACTTCTGCAGTGCTAATGTCCTTACATACAGTAATGAGATACAACAGAACAGTAAAAGCTGACCTGAACATTATTTTAATAGGAAAGACATGACCTGTGAGGGCCATATGTGGAGAGAACAAGAGAAGAATGAATGAGAGAAAGACAAAGAGAGCAAGAACAAATGCCCAGAGCATTATAAAGGCAAGTGCCATTACAGAGAAAGAGGGATCAAATGTTACTTTACACATATAGCAGATCTAGTGCATTTCAGGGGTTGACAATCTATGAGTGACTCTTCCATATCTATTTAACATAATGCCCCCTATCTATCTATCTATCTATCTATCTATCTATCTATCTATCTATCTATCTATCTATCTATCTATCTATCTATCTATCTATCTATCTATCTATCTATCTATCTATCTATCTATCTACTGTATCTGCTGTCATTTTATAGACTCCTTGTTGCACAAATAAGCCAGAGACCCAGCTTGTTTTGGAGAACACGCTTTATTCAAGGCTCATGAGAAGAATTGAATACTTTTCAAAACAACTTAAAAGCATAAAAGAAAGCTTGGCACTTCTTCCAGGACAAGATAACTGCTCTTGTTTTGTCACATTCAGTAAAATTCAAGGACATTGTCATCAGAGCTTGCCCTCCTGTAGCTCAAGGATCTGAAGGACAAAATTCTACCTCCCAGGCAAGACTTTTTGTATCAGAGAAACAAGCTCTTTTCAAGACTTACAGTATAGGAAATATTGTAAGAGATGAGACCTGTGGGAGAAGTGGAGCTGTTTCAGTTTACCTGGCATCAGCATGATTTAAATTCATGAGAACCTGTGTTTTAATTGCAATACAGTGTCAACATTTCTAAATTTTCTGTCTAAAGGAGCACTTTTAAAGTCCTGCTCTCTACCTCACAACTTGTTAACTCATTCCATGTACAAATGTTTCTCTGTGTGGAAAAACAAATTTCCTAATGTTTGTGCGAAATTTACAATTTTTAGTAATCCTCAGTGCCTCGTTATGTCCCACGATCAAGTTTTATGTGATAAAAATCAGACAGGCTGTCCTGTACAAGTTTTTAAAATAGTTTTTACTTTTTTTCTATTTATGATAAAAGCATTAAATTACACTGAGCTCACATGCTTAATCTAACAGCCAGAGTTTATAAAGCTGTTCCTGAAAAAGGGGAGCTGTATAGTAATTTGCAGTGTGTACCCTGGGAATCTTCCCTTATCTGGCTATCCATAATGTAGAGGCAGATTTATAACCTGCTTCCCTGTTGTTCAAAACTGATCATCAAAGATGTATTTCAGGGTGTCTGTGTTTCACAAATGGCCTTGTGAATTGATTTTGTCTGGATGTGTGAGATAGAGTGACTACTACTGGACAGGTATCTGTTCAATTTTGGACATTTCTATACCCCCAGTGCTGTTAGGGCAGACTTTAACATGATGCATCTCAGTAGTTCTTAAGTAATAACCACCATATCCCCATATCCAAAAGACACATACGTTATGCTAATTGCTGGTTCTAAACTGTTACCATGTGTATGAATGCTCTTTATTGCACTACTGCCAAGAATGGATCCATCTCCCTGTGACCCTTACACTCGATTGAAAACTTGTTTTTTTTCCACAGCTTTGACATATATTACTCAGTCCCAGTAATTTACATTGGTGGGTGAAGTATTGAATTTTACTCAATATTTTTAATCAATACATGATCATTTTTGCAATATAATACAAGTATATACTTATCATAAAGGATTACCTAAACATTGCTTAAAGCTTGAGCATGTGAGGCTCTTGCTTCATCTCAGAGGAAGCACCAATATAATTACTAAGGTTAAAATGAAGCAAATGAGTATTGAACATCCCCTTGAAAAGCGAGGACAAACTAGTGAGAAAGCCCGAACACCCTTATTAAGGGTTGGTAATAAGACCAATGGGAAAACCCATAGGACACAGCTGTTAATGAAGCGATGTTTAGAATAATGGAAGAATCAACATGTATACTGTGGCAGGCGGCTGGGGGTGGTACCCAGCAGGAACGCCCAGAAGGACAAGAGGAGGGCTCATGCCTCCTCCGGACCATGCCTGGAGGACTCGGGACCCCAGCACTTCCGCCACACCAGGAAGTGCTGGGGGGAAGAAGAAAAGAGGCACACGGAGTGCTTCCGGAAAGGCAGCTGGCACTTCCGCCACACAGGGGCGTGTCAGGGGAAGATTGCCGGGAACCACCTGGAGCACATCCGGGTGACTATAAAAGGGGCCGCCTCCCTTCATTCAAGGCTGGAGTCGGGTGGAAGAGGACAAGGTCTGAAAGATAGAGATAGAGATAGAGATAGAGATAGAGATAGAGATAGAGATAGAGATAGAGATAGAGATAGAGGAGAGAAGGAGGCGGCCTGAAGGCATTGTGGACTGTGAGACTATTGGGGTGATTGGTGCTGTAGCACTGGGTTGTGCATATTTGGACTTTGTGCATTGTGTGAATAAACGTGTGTTGGGACTTTAAAATGAAGTCTGTCTGTCTGTGTCCGGGCTATTTCCTACAATACGAAATTACTGGTGGCTGTAGATGATTGGTTAAGAGGACAGAATTCTGCATATTAAGAGTCAGATGATGTGATGTATTAGATAAGGTAATGGTAATAGAAAAGCATAATTAATTGCTGACATTTGTGCATATCTATGTGCAAATACAGAATTGTTTTGCATTCTCATTTGACTCTGTGAATGACTTCTTTGAAAACAGAGGAAAGTTTTTTCCACTATAGAAGCTGAATTTATACATTTAAAAAAACACTTGTTCTTTCAGTAAAGAGCTTGGGGATATACTTATTTTATTGTAATTTTATGGTTATAAACATGACTCTTAAAGGCATGTTTTCTGAAACTTGGTTTTATGGCTTTTTTTCATATTTCTTCAGGCGTGTTCTTTTCCCGTAATTGTCATCTCCGGGAGGGAGGCACACTTACCTATCATTAAAGTGGTGCAGTTGGATGCAGTATTGGTACATGATGATAAAAATCAGCAAAACCAAATATGGTGAGCATGATGAGTGGGCAACATAAAAAAAAAATTTGCAAATGTGTAATTGACAGTAACATTTTTTATTTTAGATATCATTTTAGATACAAAATTCTCAGTGAATTCTGAGAGACCATACTTATAGTGCACTTTTAAACATTTGCAGGTAAAGACATACTGAATAAAGCATATAAAGAGGACAAACTGTTGAAACTTTTTGTTGTAATTTAAGAAATTCCAGTATAGATTCAGGTATGTGATTCATACCAGAGTCCCAAAGTCCAACCACTTGAAGCCCAGTAAAAGAGTAACTTATGTACAGCAGACTTCACCCTGCCATTGGCATTTCCTATTACAAATAAATGACATTAGGACTGGATCTAATCTCACAAGGCAAGCTATTTTCATATAAATATATACTGACAGAGGCATAAGAGTTTGAGTAGAATAGCAACAACAACATTTACTGTATTTCATACAAACAATGCAGCTCAAAGTGCTTTACAAGATGTCAAAGAGAAAGTTACAGGAAAAGAAAAATCAAATAAGATTAGAGAAGAATGTTACTTTTGATTATCTTAATTGTGTCTATTAAAGACAATTAAATGTTGGACAGTCTAGTAAAGTAATATCTCCTCATCCCACTTAGTTCTATGCAAGGCCATACTGAGTTGAAGTTTGACTCAGCAGCTTTGGGCACAAAGTGTCAACTTGCCTAGCCAGGGACCCCAATCCACGACAAAGCACACTCACATAGTCAATCATGATGGGCAGATTCGCAGTCATCAGCAAAGTAACTTGAATGCACTTTGTATGTGTAAGGAAGCCTAGGACTTTAAAGAAAATACATGCAGATGTGGGGAAAACATGCAAATTCTACACAAACAGAGACTGGGCAAGAATTTCACTGCAGGATTCTGGAATTATTAGGCTGTAGCAAAATTTATACTGTATGTGTCATCTGCATTTAATTGACTATCTTGTGAAACATCTTCAGACATGCACAGAAATACACCCACTTTTCTGAAGTATCTTGCTCTTGGAATTAAGCTGTTGCCTGCCTAAAAGATCACAAAAGAAATGAACCTGTGATTACATTTCAGTTGCATATATAGTCATATGAAAAAGTTTGGGAACCCCTTTCAGCCTACATAATAATCTACTCTACTTTCAGCAAAAAAGATAACAGTGGTATGTTTTTCTTTTCCTAGGAACATCTGAGTACTGGGATATTTTCCGAACAAAGATTTTAAGTGAAGCAGTATTTAGTTTTACAAAATGAAATCAAATGTGAAAAACTGTCTGTGCAAAAATGTGGGTTCCCTTGTAATTTTGCTGATTTGAATGCATGTAACTGCTCAATACTGATTACTTGCAACACCAAATTGGTTGGATTAGCTTGCTAAGCCTTGAACTTCATAGACAGGTGAGTCCAATCATGAGAAAAGGTATTTAAGGTGGTCAGTTGCAAGTTGTGCTTCCCTTTGACTCTCCTCCGACAGCATGGGATCCTCAAAGCAACTCTCAAAAGATCTGAAAACAAAGACTGTTCAGTATCATAGTTTAGGGGAAGGCTACAAAAAGCTATCTCAGAGGTTTAAACTGTCAGTTTCAACTGTAAGGAATGTAATCAGGAAATGGAAGGCCACAGGCACAGTTGCTGTTAACCCCAGGTCTGGCAGGCCAAGAAAAATACAGGAGTGGCATATGTGCAGGATTGTGAAAGTGGTTACAGACAACCCACAGATGACCTCCAAAGACCTGCAAGAACATCTTGCTGCAGATGATGTATCTGTACATCATTCTATAATTCAGCGCAATTTGCACAAAGAACATCTGTATGGCAGGGTGATGAGAAAAAGCCCTTTCTGCGCTCACACCACAAACAGAGTCACTTGTTGTATGCAAATGCTCATTTAAACAAGTCAGATTCATTTTGGAACAAAGTGCTTTGGACTGATGAGACAAAAATTGAGTTATTTGGTCATAACACAAAGCGCTTTGCATGGCGGAAGAGCAACACCGCATTCCAAGAAAAATGCCTGCTACCTACTGTCAAATTTGGTGGAGGTTCCATCATTCAGTGGGGCTGTGTGGCTAGTTCAGGGACTGGGGCCCTTGTTAAAGTCGAGGAAGGATGAATTGAACCCAATATCAACACATTCTTCAGGATAATGTTCAAGCATCAGTCACAAAGTTGAAGTTACGCAGGGGTTGGATATTCCAGCAAGACAATGACCAAAAACACAGTTCGAAATCTACAAAGGCATTCATGCAGAGGGAAAAGTACAATGTTCTGGAATGGCCGTCACAGTCCCCTGACTTGAATATCATCGAAAATCTATGGGATGACTTGAAGCAGGCTGTCCATGCTCGGCAGCCATCAAATTGAACTGGAGAGATTTTGTATGGACGGATGATCAAAAATACCTCCGTCCAGAATGCAGACACTCATCAAAGGCTATAGGAGGCGTCTAGAGGCTGTTATATTTGCAAAAGGAGGCTCAACTAAGTATTGATGTAATATCTCTGTTGGGGTGCCCAAATTTATGCACCTGTCTAATTTTGTTATGATGCATATTTTCTGTTAATCCAATAAACTTAATGTCACTGCTGAAATACTACTGTTTCCATAAGGCATGTCATATATTAAAAGGAAGTTGCTACTTTGAAAGCTCAGCCAATGATAATCAAAAATCCAAAGAATTAAGAGGGGTTCCCAAACTTTTTCATATGACTGTATGTTGAAAATTGGCAGCTTTAAGAACACTATAGATGAATTACAGGTAGCAACTGTTAGATAAGTGTTTACTGGATTTTCTAGATTCCATGACAACAATAGTTAAACCACTTCTTATTAAAAAATAATCCTGACCTTTCTCCAACTTACTTTTTAGTAAAATTCTACAAAAGTAGTTTTTTGACACTTAAATCATTATTTGAATAAAAAAAAATTCTTCTGGATAGGTTTCGGTCAAGTTTTAGATCATAGTACAGAAAATGCTTTGGTTAAAATAGTTTGACTGGATCGGAGTGTAGCAATTCATACTACTGATGTCAGCATTCTTATTAACCACCTTAGACTGTGGGGTCTGCTTTCTGGAAGTGCTTTGAGTTGGTTTAACTTGTATATACTGCAAAGGAAATTTTTTGTAATTTATGACGATTATATGTCAGAGATCCATTATATTATGTATGGTGATTTATTTTGGGTCCCTGTTATTTTCAGTCAAGAAGGTAAGAGTAGACAATCTGAATACATTACACCAGTCTTGATAACCCAAAGAGCTGGAGTACCAACTAGGTAAACTCGTTTAATAGAATGCAGAAGGTTGAAATGAAAAGGCACACAAGGGTGGTAAAATACTGATATAAGCAAGAGCAAGAAAACACAACTTAATAGGTTTTAAAGGTGCTTCTCTGAGCTCTGATATCTAAAGATGCAGGTACTGGAATGTATGCCCACGTCCGGTAGCTCCCTGGTCTTTACGATAGCCTCCTGGAAGGGGTGAAGCCTTGATTGAGGAAGCATAAGTGAACAGAGTCATCCTCCAGCTGGCATCCCTCTTAACTGTTGGAAAATTGTATTAGCAAGAGCATCGCCTCTCGATTCAGGGTGGTATTGTTTACTTTCCCCGGATCCTGAAGAAATCCCTTAAGTGCTCATACATGACAGCTATATAACATTCTAGCACCATATTGCCCCACTACATTTGTAAATATAACCTTAGATCCTCTAACACTGGTTTGCTCAATACTGAAGATTACAAAAAGAGCTGGTGAAGAGGCCTTTCATTTTCTTGTACCAAAATATATATACCCAGCCTGTCTGTTCCACTGCCACCATCTCAAAGCATGCTGAAGCCATTGTCACACATGTGCAAGTAGGAGGCAGCTAAAGGGCTTGAGCAATTGTAATACCACATCAGACCAGGGGGTGACGGTGTGCACTGACTGTCTTTCTCATTTCCTTGCAGACCCTTTCTGGGAAATTCCACCAGGTTCTGGCGCCTTTGATGACGTCACTTCCGGTTCCAACAACATCACTTTCTGTTCCGTCCCCTTTGATGATGGCACTTCCTCTGCAGGCCTTTAAAGCCGCCATCTTGCTTCTAGTTAATCAGTTCTATTTTGGTCTCAGTCTTGTGAACAACTCTGTATTTATCTAAACCTTTTTGCAGCCAAGAATATTATACAGGCGGCTGCCCCAAACCTTTACGATGTCTGGTGTCAATTATTATTGCACCGTCTATGATGCTGGAAATTTATACAAGGCTATTCCCATATTGCCGTAAAACATGGGCTGTCAAACTCTGGCCTGCTTCACTTGAATGTACAGCCAAGGCTTGTTTCTGGATATTACTAACACAAAATTACAATCACCACATTGTATGTAAAGGCTTGTAACTCTCTTATCATTTGGGATGTCCGTCAAATCAGTTTATTAGAGAATTTTACATTTTCTATTTGTGTGTTTTTCTCCTATATGCTGTGACTAGGAAATGTAAATTCAATTTACATGATATGGCATGAAAATGAGGAAGGGTGATGGCAATGAAGAAGGGCATGTGTTTAGAAAATGAAAACATGAAGCTTGCTATACATCTGCTAGCAGAATGAAGACGGCAATTCAGTTTGCTGCCATTCAGCATTTCTGTATACGATTTCCGAGCTTTTTAATATCCATTCTCTTTATCTGAAAATGGCTGTCATATTCTTCTGACTCTGCATTGAACAAAACAACAGCATTTATTTATATTGCATACTTTTAGGAATGAGTACATTAGAGGGTTGGAGTTGGACTGTTTGGAGACAAAACCAGAGAGATGAGATTGCAGAGAAGTGATGCTGGGTATATTGGGAGAGTGATGCTAAGGATAGAGCTGCCAGGCAAGAGGAAAAGAGGAAGACTTAAGAGAAGGTTTATGGATGTGGTGAGAGAGGACATGCAGGTGATGGGTACAACAGAACAAGATGCAGAGAACAGAAAGATATGGAAGATGATGATCCGGTATGGAAACCCCAAACGGAAACAGTCAGAAGATGAAGAAGAAGAGTTTCAAACAAAGAATGTAGTTCAAAGTGATTTACAAGATGTCAAAGAGAAAGTACAAAAAAAGTAAAAACAAATAAGATTAGGTAAGAAAACTAATGAATAAGTAACTAAGAAAAAATAAATAAATAAAAGTAAAACCATACAATCTTATAAAAAATACATTTTAATTAGCAGAAGAGTAGCATCATTATATTCAATATCATATGGTTAGTTTCTGAAGATGAGTCTGGTGATAATTTCAGATGGCTCGGGAAGGACAAAAAATAAAATCTGCAGAAGTTCCAAGGCCAAAAGACCATCCAGGCCCCACAGGTCATTCTACATAACATAAATGTGCTTAAGTCTTTCCTCATTGTTTCCTGGCTTTGTCTGAGAGGATTTGATGCAGTTGGCTTCATGGACAGATGGGGCACCCGGCTTCATTCCACCATCACATACATTTCAAATATCGTGAGTACAAATAATTTCAAGTCACTTGCTATTGAGAGTCTTTATGTACAATGTGCAGTGGTTGCTCAACTGTTTGCAAGTTGCTGTCCTGTGCCACTTTGCCTTTCTTGGTTTATGGCTGTGTGCTAACTATTTCCCTCTGTTGCTCTACGTGTGTTTGCTCACTTGTGCTTTTTTCCTGTTTTAAAACCACAGTGAAAACATCTCCAAAAAAACTGAGCATACTGTCTTTCGTGTAATCTTTTTTTCTTTGCCCAACTCTATCCATGTCTGTTGACACATTTTTGCAGCCTTATATTTCTGGAATAGCAAATGTTAAAAAAGCAAAGTCCATCCTTAGTCAGGACATTAAATACAATAACTATTTATTATATACAGTGCCTATAAAAAGAACTCTCCCCCTTGGAAGTTTTCCCATTTTATTGTTATATAATATTAAATCACAGTACATTTAATTGGGCTTTTTTACACTGATTAACAGGAAAAAAAACTAATGTATGCCAAACTGAAAGCAAACCTTTGTAAAGTGATCTAAATCAGAACACAATTATAAAACACAAAATAATTGATCCCTTTAACATGATATACCCAAATCATCACTGATGTCGAGAATTAGCTTTAGAAGTTACATAATTAGTTAATTAGTCTGTAAAGGGTTTTAATCGACTATTGTATAACTGCATCTCTATCTAAAGGTCCAGCTGTTGGTGAGTCGGTATGGTGGTCTAACCTAACATAGAAAACAAAAGAAAACTCCAAGAATCTCAGGGAAAAGGTAGTTGAAATGCAAAAATGACAAGAGATATGTTTTCACTTTGACATTAAAAGTCTTTTTTTTTGTTGATCAGTGTCAAAAAAGCCAAGTTAATTTCACTGCAATTCAATGCTGTGTAATTACAAAAGGAAAACTTCCAAGGGACACTGAACATTCTGTTTTATGTGTAACTCTAACATTTATTGTCCTTTTTGAGGAAACAGGTTGGTTTCTTAGTGTTGTGGCGGACTGCCGTGGTCCCTTCTGTATACGGGGAACAGACATGGGCTGCACAATACCTCCCCCGGGTTGCGGGATGGCAGCCCCCCTGGGTTGCAGCGGTGCCTGACTCCAGCAGGGCTTCATGGGAGATGTTGTTGGTTACAGCCCTGTTGGGATCAGAGGTTGCCGCCAGGGGGTTGCTGCAACAACTGCTGAGCCCTCTTGGGCAGGTTTTCTGCCACACCCAAAAGTGCTGTCGGAAGTAAGTCAATGAGCACCTGGAGCACTTCTGGGGTTGTTATAAAAGGAGCTAGCAGTCTTTGCTCTGGGAGCCAGAGTCGGGAGGAGGGAGACAAAGCTTGCTGGGAGGAGTGGTGGAGAAAGAAAGAGAAAAAGAAGAAGAAAAATATTGTTTGGGGGACTGTGTTGTGCCTGTGGGAACAGGGATGGTGTTCCCCACAGGAGATGGCAAAGAAAAAAAAAGTTTATTTATTTTTATAAGTGTGCCTCCGGTCACCGATATAGCGCCTTAGTCACAGTGTGTATTCCACTTAGCTTGTTGACAACAATGCATAGCCCACAGTAAAAAAAAAAGGTTGAGAACCACTACTGTACTTAATATTCATTATATTTTACAATGTCCAGATGGGGATGGACAGTCTTTTGGGCTTGGAACCCCTAAAGGTTTATTTTCTCGCAGTGTCCTCATTGGCAAGAGTTTTTGTTTCCCTTCTGCTGCCTGACCATCTGACCATAACATTTATTTATTAAACTAGAGAACTAATTTCTGATTTTTGCAGTATTAAAAAGCCTATTGTAAATAACTGCTCTTTAGCCCTCTCAATAATAAATAATAAATTTTAACATGAGAGTGTTTATTTTGAGAGAAATGTGGATTCCCACATAATATGTGTTTAAACACTCTGACAGCAACTTTAAATCAGTGAGATTGCAAAATGTCTACCATTAACTGTGCGAAAAAAAAATGTTGAAACGCTTAACACCTTCTAGTCATATCCGTTGTCATTAGAACCATTTGCAAAGAATATGTCATATATCAAGGATCTGGAGGAAGACAAGTCACTCACACAATTCATTACTTGCATCAGAAATAATTACCAAGTAACTCTTTTCACATTCCATTCACTCCAGCAATGCAGTAATAACTACTGGTGCTAAGTAGTTGAAACTGTCCAAAGACGTCATTAACAACAGAAGATCACAGGGCACAAGAAAAATGAAGCATGTGTTAAGTACTTGCAGAAAACCCAAGGTTTCAGTGACAGATGGGCACAGATCCCAGCAGTCAGTTGCTATGTTCATTCTTAACTGATTGGGCGTTACATTTAGTTCTAAATGTACCAAGTGCTTCTTGCAATGTGATAGAAAAATAACTATTAACCAGAGGAAAATATTTAAAAATGCTTATGTTTTCTTAACTCAGTTTTCAAATTGCAATATTTAGTTTAGAGACATTATTTTGCCGGACACATGCAGGAGGAAAGTGGAGCTGGAAACTGGAGTAAGCCGACCTCAATTGCAAAAATGTGCAAGCTCCCCAAAGACAGCACCCAAATTTGAATACTTTACCCACTGCACTAGAGCATTGCCCTGATGTCCATCCATCCATCCATCCTTGCATTCATCTATCCATTTTATCAAACCCTTAACTTATTTGCCAGAGATAGGATCTATTCTGGCAACATCTGGTATAAAGAAAGAATCAGGCCTGGATCTGACACCAATTCCTAGCAGGACACATTCACACACAAACATACTTTCTTGAAGTAGACCAATTATGGATACTTCTTGCAGAGAGTTTGTATTTCTCACCATGTCCACCTGAGTTTCCTCCAGGTGCTCCAGGTTAGGTCAATTGGTGTTTCTAAATTAGCTCTAGTGTATGTGTTTCGTTGTGAGAATGTTTACCCTGCATTTGACAGGTGCTCCTTCAAGGAAGTATTCCTGCCTTGCCTCTGACGCTTGCTGGGATATGGTCCGACTTCTCTGTGACCCTGCCCTGGACGAGCAGGTAAGGAACTAGCTGGATGGATGATTAATTTAATCATTTTGTTGAAATGAGGAAGGAAACTGGAGTATGTAGAGAAATCTCTAAACAGAAATTAAAAGAATGTGTTCAATTACATATGTAGAATGGAGGTGAACCCAGATCCTCAGAGCACAGATGTACCAGCACTAGCTATTTTCCTTCTTTGTTGCCCCAGAATTAAAAACAATCAAAATAAAATGGAATGTTTCAATAGCATTATTCTTTGGTGCCACTTGGACTCAGGGCTGTCTTAACAGCATTACAGGCCCCCATGCAAAGCAGTGCACTGGGGCCTCCACCTACACAACCACTCTTATGAATAAAAATGTAAATGGTCGATAAAATAAAATATATATTTATTGCATTGGTACTTCTAACAAAATCAGTGTTTAAACATTAAAAAGCATTCTGTACAGAAAAGATTAATCAACACAAATGTTTGAACAATATAACATGAGCCTTGAAAAACACAAGAATTTCAACATATACAGTAAACGATACTCAATTGGTAAACCATACAGATGGAGATGGCATAGTATGAAGTTACTATGAATTATTTATTATTAATCAAGTGTTCAACACAAACATTTGCAAAATTTCTTTGCAGAGAATTGAGTTGAAGTTATGTTAACTTATATGCTTTTACGTTATGTAGTGCATGAGATCCGTACAGATACATGCACGGGAGGCTGCAGACGTGACCATGATACTAAATCAGAGGAGAATGCCCACTTGTAACACAATAACAAATTTTTATAATTTAGTATAGTACAGTAATCCCTCACTATATCGCGCTTCGACTTTCGCGGCTTCACTCTATTGCGGATTTTATATGTAAGCATATCTAAATATATATAACGCAGATTTTTCACTGCTTCACAGCTTTCTGCGGACAATGGGTCTTTTTACTTCTGGTATATGTTTCCTCAGTTGGTTTGCCCAGTTGATTTCATACAAGAGACGCTATTGGCGGATGGCTGAGAAGCTACCCAATCAGAGCACGCAGTTAAGTTCCTGTGTGCTGATTGGCTCAGCGACGGTGTGCCGAATTCGATTCTGCTGCGTTAACCAGGAAGTCTCGTCTCGCTCATTCAGCATCAACGTGTTTCGCTGTGTAAAGAGTTAACTTTTGTGCTCTTTTGTGTTTATTTTTGTGCATAGTCAAGCCCTTCGTTATGGCACCAAAACGATCTGCTCCTGCTACTGCTTCAGGTGCCATGCCCAAGCACAAACAGAATATGCTAACGATTGCCGAAAAGGTAAAAGGTTTGGATATGCTGAAGGAAGGGAACAGCTACACCGCTGCAGGACACCATTACGGCATCAATAAGTCCACGATTCTTTTTATTTGAAAAGGAGGAAAAGAATATAAGATCTACAGCTGCAGTATCCTTTAACCGGGGCGCAAAACGAGTTGTAAGTGGACGTAATACGGCGGTAAGGTTTATAAGAGTGTGGGAAGGGTTTATAAAGCCTTAAAATATATAGAAATAATAAAATAAATATAAGGTCGGTACTTCACGGATTTTCACCTATCGCGGGGTGCTCTGGAACGTAACTTCCGCGATAGGTGAGGGATGACTGTATATTATTTATTAATTGACAGCAAGACACAACATACACAGATTAGCATGCTCGTGGGGCCCCTGGGCAACTGCCCACCATGCCCATACATTAAGACAGTCCTGCTTGGACTGCAATAATAAGCCTAATAATATCTAGCTAAAGATCTTTTTATGATGTTTTGAAAACCTAAAAAGCTTAACATATGTAATGCAGTAAAATCTGTGCTTGCAATAATGCATTTTTCTTTGTTGCCTTGTTCTTTGACTATATTTTTTAATTATTATTCATTCGTTTACCTATTATCTATTCTACCTAGAACCAGATTAAGGTTTCAGAATCATCAAGCACAATGTGTTCATTGCATGTGGAGTCCATTTAGAGTCTCCATTTAAGTTAAGACACATCTTTGAAATGTGAGAGGAAACCAGAAAACCTGTTGAAAAATCCTTGCAAATACAATGAGAACATGCATCCTCCAAACAGGCTGTGTGCCATCGACTATTTATATTTTAAAAGACTGGGCCATCACACCACATTTCATTAGTTACTTTAGTAAATTTGGAAAGTGTATTTGTATATTTTTTTAGGCAGAGCACTTAAAAGTTTTAAGTTGTGCATTTTTTGCTCTTATCAACTGACTCAGTTTGCTGACTCAGTAGTGCAAAGACAACAATTTCTCGAAAGATGTCAATAAATCAGGATGCTGATCATAGATGTGACGAAGCAGGAGGCAGACTACACTCATGTCTGATTCTAAGAAATATCAGGGAGAGTGTTCGCAGTATAATTTCGTAGCCTGAATTGGGCATCACGCATCTGTGTTATAATCAGGACAATACTCTAAGACTTTTATGCCTCATGATGCCTGAAGAAAGCCTGAACATCTCTATATACAGTGGTGTGAAAAACTATTTGCCCCCTTCCTGATTTCTTATTCTTTTGCATGTTTGTCACACAAAATGTTTCTGATCATCAAACACATTTAACCATTAGTCAAATATAACACAAGTAAACACAAAATGCAGTTTTTAAATGATGGTTTTTATTATTTAGGGAGAAAAAAAATCCAAACCTACATGGCCCTGTGTGAAAAAGTAATTGCCCCCTTGTTAAAAAATAACCTAACTGTGGTGTATCACACCTGAGTTCAATTTCCGTAGCCACCCCCAGGCCTGATTACTGCCACACCTGTTTCAATCAAGAAATCACTTAAATAGGAGCTGCCTGACACAGAGAAGTAGACCAAAAGCACCTCAAAAGCTAGACATCATGCCAAGATCCAAAGAAATTCAGGAACAAATGAGAACAGAAGTAATTGAGATCTATCAGTCTGGTAAAGGTTATAAAGCCATTTCTAAAGCTTTGGGACTCCAGCGAACCACAGTGAGAGCCATTATCCACAAATGGCAAAAACATGGAACAGTGGTGAACCTTCCCAGGAGTGGCCGGCCGACCAAAATTACCCCAAGAGCGCAGAGACGACTCATCCGAGAGGTCACAAAAGACCCCAGGACAACGTCTAAAGAACTGCAGGCCTCACTTGCCTCAATTAAGGTCAGTGTTCACGACTCCACCATAAGAAAGAGACTGGGCAAAAACGGCCTGCATGGCAGATTTCCAAGACGCAAACCACTGTTAAGCAAAAAGAACATTAGGGCTCGTCTCAATGTTGCTAAGAAACATCTCAATGATTGCCAAGACTTTTGGGAAAATACCTTGTGGACTGATGAGACAAAAGTTGAACTTTTTGGAAGGCAAATGTCCCGTTACATCTGGCGTAAAAGGAACACAGCATTTCAGAAAAAGAACATCATACCAACAGTAAAATATGGTGGTGGTAGTGTGATGGTCTGGGGTTGTTTTGCTGCTTCAGGACCTGGAAGGCTTGCTGGAACCATGAATTCTACTGTCTACCAAAAAATCCTGAAGGAGAATGTCCGGCCATCTGTTCGTCAACTCAAGCTGAAGCGATCTTGGGTGCTGCAACAGGACAATGACCCAAAACACACCAGCAAATCCACCTCTGAATGGCTGAAGAAAAACAAAATGAAGACTTTGGAGTGGCCTAGTCAAAGTCCTGACCTGAATCCAATTGAGATGCTATGGCATGACCTTAAAAAGGCGGTTCATGCTAGAAAACCCTCAAATAAAGCTGAATTACAACAATTTTGCAAAGATGAGTGGGCCAAAATTCCTCCAGAGCGCTGTAAAAGACTCATTGCAAGTTATCACAAACGCTTGATTGCAGTTATTGCTGCTAAGGGTGGCCCAACCAGTTATTAGGTTCAGGGGGCAATTACTTTTTCACACAGGGCCATGTAGGTTTGGATTTTTTTTTCTCCCTAAATAATAAAAACCACCATTTACAAACTGCATTTTGTGTTTACTTGTGTTATATTTGACTAATGGTTAAATGTGTTTGATGATCAGAAACATTTTGTGTGACAAACATGCAAAAGAATAAGAAATCAGGAAGGGGGCAAATAGTTTTTCACACCACTGTATACTCACCGTATCCTGCAGTTTTCATATTTACTGGCTGCATAACATCCTGGTTCAGCACCTGCTCAGCCCTGGACTACAAAGCACTGTAGAGAGTGAAGTCAGTTCAGAATATTAATGGCATATAGCTGCTTCCTGTAAAGGATATATATAATAACGCTGAATTAGAATGGCCTTTACCTCAGGCATCCAGCACATTACTTTTTCTCCCTCTCATTTTGTTGTAAATGGTCAGCAGCCTTGGCACATTATGATCATAACAACAACAATTTATTTCTAGTATAGCTGAAATTCACACAAGGACTGCCTCCCTCAATGGGCAACTTCATAGGGCTACTGAACAGCCACTCATAGTGATAAATCTATGTTGTAAATATTATGTACAGGATTTTGTCGCATATGCATGCAAGGCCTGTCTCCTTCAGGGTTTGATGTAAAGGGGAACACAGCAGTGACAATACCAACATTTATTTGTATAGCACATTTATATACAAACAATGTACCGGAAAGGGCTTTATAAGATGTGAAAGAAGAAGTTGCATTCAAAGAAAAATAAATTAAAAGGAGATCATTTTAACTATTGTTACTTCACACCCTCGGCCAAGTAGACCAACATCACACCCACTTTTTTCTGTTCCATCCACTATACAAGTGGTACAAAGGTAACAAGTTAAATGACATACAGGCCTGGAATTAGACACAGCCTAGACCAATTCCTCTAAAAGGGGATAACCCATCAAGAAACATCATTAAACATAGTGGTCTATGATGCCCCAGCCATTCTTTAGATAGATAGATAGATAGATAGATAGATAGATAGATAGATAGATAGATAGATAGATAGATAGATAGATAGATAGATAGATAGATAGATAGATAGATAGATAGATAGATAGATACTTTATTAATCCCAGGGGAAATTCACATACTCCAGTAGCAGCATACTAATAAAGAAAATATTAAATAAAGAGTGATAACATAGTGTGGGGGAGGAACGATCTCCTCAGTCTGTCAGTGGAGCAGGAAAGTGACAGCAGTCTGTTTCTGAAGCTGCTCCTCTGTCTGGAGATGATACTGTTCAGTGGATGCAGTGGATTCTCCATAATTGACAGGAGCCTGTTCAGTGCCCGTCGCTCTGCCACAGATGTCAAACTGTCCAGCTCCGTGCCTACAATAGAGCCTGCCTTTCTCACCAGTTTGTCCAGGCGTGAGGCGTCCCTCTTCTTTATGCTGCCTCCCCAGCACACCACCGCGTAGAAGAGGACGCTCACCACAACCGTCTGATAGAACATCTGCAGCATCTTATTGCAGATGTTGAAGGACACCAGCCTTCTAAGGAAGAATAGTCGGCTCTACATTCTGACTCTCTTATTTTCCTGATTATAATACCCAAACTCAGAGAGGCGAGATTACGTTGGTTTGAACATGTGCAGAGGAGAGATGCTGGGTATATTGGGAAAAGGATGCTAAGGATAGAGCTGCCAGGGAAGAGGAAAAGAGGAAGGCCTAAGAGAAGGTTTATGGATGTGGTGAGAGAGGACATGCAGGTGATGGGTGTAACAGAGCAAGATGCAGAAGACAGGACGATATGGAAGAAGATGATCCACTGTGGCAACTCCTAATGGGAGCAGCAGAAAGAAGAAGAAGAAGATTTTTCTGATTATAACACACTATATGCAATTGATGATGTTGTATCCACTTTCCTGTTGTCTATGAATGACTGAGGGAGACATGCAAGCAAAATTTTCATTGTGCTATGTACATGTGAAAATATTGTTCTGTATTTTGAACTCCAGCTTGATGAACCGGTGTCTGCTTTTTTTCCTAACACTGGCAGGATAGGCCTTGGCACCATGCATCTCTGCATTGGAAAAACCAAGTTCACAAAATAGCTGGATGGATAGTAAACCAATAAGTTTTAATAGAATTACTGGTCCGGCCAATAAGAATCACATATATTAGCTAAAAATGAATGGCAGGACATGACAACAAAAAAGAACAAGAAAAAAAAATCTCCCAAAGCAATTAGTTCCTCATAGACTTACTTTTGTAAGTCCTTCATATAGTGAACGGAGCCTGTCCACAGAGGAACGTTAATTAAGTGTCACAGTTGTTTTGAAGTAAACTACAGAATAGAGCAAAGTGTACTTTGATTAGTACTATCAAATTACTGTTTTAACTGTAAATTTAAAACAACAATTTCAAAAGATCACATAGTTTGCAAAGAATGAATCCATTGTTTCCATCTGTTTGGAGTTACAGCATGCAAAGATGAGGCCATATAACAGCTTGAACATAAGCACCATTATACTCATAACAAATTCTTTCATTCTCAGAATGTTATATGGATGTTTCATTTGGATTGTAAGCTTTGTAGGAAAATCCGATTTTTGTTTCAAGCCCTTAGACATGTGTTGAATACATTTGTCACACACTGTTTAGAAATATATTTATTATTTTTGGCCATGTCTATCCCAGTTCTCACTTAGGTGCCACTTGCCCCTGTTAATTTAAACTTCAGAAGTCTACCTAGGCTCAGCCATGAAGCCTTTTTAAGTTTTTTCATTCCTGAAGAATCTCACAGATTACCTCATAAATAATCCAATAAACCCTCAGCTAACTTGTGTACTCAGTATCTCTTCTTGTGTGATATTGTGTTAAATTTAAAGCTGTTCTAGTGAGATAAAACCAATTATTTCACCATTACCATTGTCTACTATCTTATTGACAGCATCATAGTTGTTTTTTGCAGGATGTAACTATGTAGAGAAATAAACACAAAAATTCCTTTTTGGCGCATCTGACAACTTCTAAGATAAATTTGCACTAGATCAACCATCAGATAAATTCAATACCAATTCAAAAGGCAGTGCTGAGTCTATGTGGAGACAGGTATGGTTGGAAATAGCCTGCTTCTATAGTTCATAGATTTTTTATTAAGCGTTTTAATTAAAGTTGATATAGGTGTACCAATGGTGCTAAATTACAAATAGCTTAGTATTTGTTTAATCAAAGATGAAATGGTCAGTTTACTACTGCCTGGACCTTTCTGACTCCTCTTTTAAGCGCATGCTGTCATTGAAAATGTCTATAAAATTCACATTTTTCAAGTTTCAGAAACAGATAGTTTTCTCTAAGAAATGATATACATAGAATCTATAATTGGCAAATAAATCAAAATATCATTAGTATGGACTGTTACAAAATACAAAAGTAAGTACTTAAATATGCCATTAAAAGGGATTGGTAAAAAGCACAAAGTCAAATTGGATCACTTATAATTCATAATGTCCAGAGGATGTGCTGAATGCTGTTTTCCATTCATCTCTTTAATACAGATCAAACTGAAGATTCCATAGATCCAATTTAACAAACAGGACAGATCTCTTTAATGTATTTAATATTAGCATGATATGTGGAAATGTTGTTAATAGTTCAAACAGTCAAACCCCTGAAATGTTTAATGTAGTGCTGTGGTTCATCCTCCTTTGCCATAAGAAAACCCAGTGCAAACTGGAGCACTAGAGGGCCTAATGATATACGTAGTTTATCTGGTATATTCTTTGATTGCCTTTGTCTTAGGACCAGACAAAGGGTACAGTCAAACCACAGCTCAGTGATGCAATCTGTTTATTAAAGATATTGCAATTCAATATGTATTTGAAAATAAATTTTTTCATGGTAATAATTGACACAAGTAACCTGTCATTTTGTTCTAAGGCATTTCTGCTTGCACCTTTCTTATTGGGCTTGAATATCTTGGTAACACTTTAGTTTAGACACTGCAGAAATGCATCTGTTATTATTATGGAATAAGACAGTGACAAACAATTCTTTTTGTCTTAATAACACTTACATGGGAAAGGTGCTAGATAAATAAAAAAGTATTATTATTATTATTACAAAGCATCAATTAAGTGTTCGTTGATCTCTGCAATCATGGGCTAAAATAACCACTTTGGAATGGTCAGAGGTGGCTTAACTGAAACCTGTTTCTTGATATTGCATATTCAAGTATAAGACATATGAAATTCTTCATATTTAAATTTTTTTATTATTTTACTTTATGGGCGGCACGGTGGCGCAGTGGGTAGCGCTGCTGCCTCGCAGTTGGGAGATCTGGGGACCTGGGTTCGATTCCCGGGTCCTCCCTGCGTGGAGTTTGCATGTTCTCCCCGTGTCTGCGTGGGTTTCCTCCGGGCGCTCCGGTTTCCTCCCACAGTCCAAAGACATGCAGGTTAGGTGGATTGGCGATTCTAAATTGGCCCTAGTGTGTGCTTGGTGTGTGGGTGTGTTTGTGTGTGTCCTGCGGTGGGTTGGCACCCTGCCCAGGATTGTTTCCTGCCTTGTGCCCTGTGTTGGCTGGGATTGGCTCCAGCAGACCCCCGTGACCCTGTGTTCGGATTCAGCGGGTTGGAAAATGGATGGATGGATTTTACTTTATTTTAATTATTTTAATGGCATGTCAATACAACACACTGCCCAAAGGTGAAAGTCTACTTTATTGATGCTTTGAAAATATTAGTAAGAATAAACAAAGCCGTTTTCAATGTCTTGTTACATAACAGTAAATGAGTAATAGAGGAATTTTTGCAGTACCTAAACTAAAGTTTTACTAATATCTGTGGACTCCAAATTAATCCTTGGATTATGCCAGTTTAGCTATGATATTACAACCGAGTATAAGGATAGCTTAGGTATTAAAAAGGAAATATCTTCTTTATGCAAAGTGCCAGCTACTTAAGTGATGTGGTAGAATACTTCAAAAGCTATCAGCCAAAGGCCTTCCATCAATGGCTGCATCAGTCAATAAATGCAGTCAATGATATACCTCAAACTTTGTTATCTTCAAAGGGTTTGCCACCACAATCAGATAATTGTTTAAGTAGAATCTTTATTGCCTGTGAAAGGTCTTAAAGAAAACTTAAACCAGATCTATTTCATTTCAGGTAGTTTTTAAAATTGAATATATAATCTCCTACAGCACAATTTTAACTTTATCATATGGCCCTTGACTTTCACTCCAGGGCATTAAATGTGTTATGAAATCACACAGAAAAGCTGTTTAAAGTAGAGCAGAGATTTGGTACAGTAAGTATTTAAATTGGAAATAGCCATTTGCAATGTTAACACAACAAAAAGAGAAACACTTGAATGTTCCTGAGCCTTAGTGCTGATGAATATATAAGGCTGCAAATCAGAAATTAACATCACTATGTCACAAACCCATGACAGTCCCCAAGGGCACTGTCAAACTGGAGATGTAGAGGACAGAACAGAAGGAGTCTCGAGCATCCAATGGGCCATCACCAGTTGCTATACTGTACTTTATGGGGCTTCAAAATATCCTTTAAAATTATTTAAAATGCTCTATAACATAGCAATCCTCTTGAAAATAACCTTTGTCTCTGTCAATATTTTTGTCATGGCCTGGCAACTGTTGAATCTCACATTATGCTTTAAATTGTCATGGAAGCCCAAGCCAAATTAACTAAAAAAAATTACCATTTCTATCCACTGCTTGTGTCTTAAGTTAATTAGAGATTTCTTTTCTTGAGGAATACATTATGAGCACCAACTGAATATGACAGTGATCAGCATCCGATAAAGCCCTGTACTAATAACAGCAATAATACTGACAGTACAATTATTTTCAGGATATCTTTTACATTGAATCTGTCTAATGTTAACAACATGGGTGGTGCCTTGACTTCTGTCTCACTGCCCCAAGGACTAAGGTTCAATTCCTAGCCCATTCTAACTGGAGTTTACAGGAAATTCATTTATATCTCAGAAACAAAATAATCAGTGTTTCTTTACTGGCCTGTCTGTGACTAAGTGTGAGTTTTCAGGATTAATGTTGCTCCTTATACTACTACGATAGTTCCTTGGGAGCTAGGTCATTATCTGGAATACTGAAACTAAAATGAAGAAAAAAGCTATTTTTTATTTTTTTATTTTGATATACTTTATTCATCCCCAAGGGGAAATAGTCTTTTTGCATGACCTTTGGGGAGGGGGGTTAAATAATATTTTTAACTAAAATAAAAAAAATAATTAAGTTTAGAAAAATGAAAATGATACTGAAATCTAAATGTCTAAAAGCAAATTTAAATAATAATATATATATTTTAATAATAAAATATATGATAATTATTTTAGTTTTCATCAAACCTACCCTCAAATTACCTTTTGTGTGTAAAACTGTGTGCCTGTGTGCTACAGGAAGCGCTATATAAATGTAATGAATTATTATTATTATTATTAGTTTTATTATTCTTTTCATGTACACAGACACCATTCAAAATGTTAAGCCAAGCGAGAATGGATCGGTTCGTCACATTAGGATGTGACAAACAAGAAAGTTTGGTTTGGAAGCATGTTACGTATCGTACAGACTCACAGAAAAGAAGATGCAGGAGTTAAAAGGCAAGAATGCAACAAATCTAAAGACCCATCTCAACTGTTACCACAAAGAGATATTTAGAGAAGTAGAGACCAAAGACACGCAACCAAAAAAGCTAACTCACCCTAGTACAAATGTGCACAGTTAAGTGTTTGGTAATACATCAAACACTTCCATCATGTCTGAAAAAATCAGAGATGCGGTCGTAACAATCTAACAAGTATAAAAGGTGAAAGCAAGCACTTGCCATAATGTTAATTAAGTTTGGAATGTCCACTAGACTGAGCCAAATGGTTGCCTTTAAGAGTTACAGTGAAATATTCAATCCTAACTTCAAAACCCCAAGTGTAGCAAGAATAAATGATTTGTTCATGAAACAAATGGAACAGTCAAAAAACCATGTGAAGGAACTTGTATAGTATTCTCATAAGGTGACATTTTGCATAAACAGGTGGTCTAATCAAGACTTTACTTCATCTTATTTGGGAATATCAGCATGTATATTTAATCATTTAATTCAGCAGACACACAATGCATTCCTTAATTTACACCAATTTGTTCTTTCACTCACTGGTGAAACAATTGTGCAGTGCAAAGAAAACACACTACAGTTGTGGGACACCTCAGGGAACAAGGTGAACTCTGGGGGAAAACATTTTGAAAGAACAATAATGTAACAGTTGAGGTATACTGTCATTTCAGAATTATCAATAAATTTTCATTTTAGCTAAATCATCTAAAAGGTTCATGACATTTTGGGCAGTCTTCTCTGAGGCATGAGGGACATAGCAAAACTGTGAAAATTCTGCAGTCACCTAGATGATTATGTGAAACAGAGTGGGGATCAACACTAACGGATTGTTTCTTTCTAATGGTGTACCATGCTTACTCAGTTTGGATGAACTTTAACAGTCAACTTCAGTTATGAAGAAGACAGCATTTAATCTGAAATACATTATTACACCAAATGTTTGTGTTGCACCATCTGTTGAAATGTCAGAGACATACTGTAGCAATCAGACAGATAAACAGACACTTGTCCTTTTATTAAAGGGTGTTTGTAAACCATTTCTGAGAAAATACGTAGCTATCAGGACATATACAGTGGTGTGAAAAACTATTTGCCCCCTTCCTGATTTCTTATTCTTTTGCATGTTTGTCACACAAAATGTTTCTGATCATCAAACACATTTAACCATTAGTCAAATATAACACAAGTAAACACAAAATGCAGTTTTTAAATGATTGTGTTTATTATTTAGGGAGAAAAAAAATCCAAACCTACATGGCCCTGTGTGAAAAAGTAATTGCCCCCTTGTTAAAAAATAACCTAACTGTGGTGTATCACACCTGAGTTCAATTTCCGTAGCCACCCCCAGGCCTGATTACTGCCACACCTGTTTCAATCAAGAAATCACTTAAATAGGAGCTGCCTGACACTGAGAAGTAGACCAAAAGCACCTCAAAAGCTAGACATCATGCCAAGATCCAAAGAAATTCAGGAACAAATGAGAACAGAAGTAATTGAGATCTATCAGTCTGGTAAAGGTTATAAAGCCATTTCTAAAGCTTTGGGACTCCAGCGAACCACAGTGAGAGCCATTATCCACAAATGGCAAAAACATGGAACAGTGGTGAACCTTCCCAGGAGTGGCCGGCCGACCAAAATTACCCCAAGAGCGCAGAGACGACTCATCCGAGAGGTCACAAAAGACCCCAGGACAACGTCTAAAGAACTGCAGGCCTCACTTGCCTCAATTAAGGTCAGTGTTCACGACTCCACCATAAGAAAGAGACTGGGCAAAAACGGCCTGCATGGCAGATTTCCAAGACGCAAACCACTGTTAAGCAAAAAGAACATTAGGGCTCATCTCAATTTTGCTAAGAAACATCTCAATGATTGCCAAGACTTTTGGGAAAATACCTTGTGGACTGATGAGTCAAAAGTTGAACTTTTTGGAAGGCAAATGTCCCGTTACATCTGGCGTAAAAGGAACACAGCATTTCAGAAAAAGAACATCATACCAACAGTAAAATATGGTGGTGGTAGTGTGATGGTCTGGGGTTGTTTTGCTGGTTCAGGACCTGGAAGGCTTGCTGTGATAGATGGAACCATGAATTCTACTGTCTACCAAAAAATCCTGAAGGAGAATGTCCGGCCATCTGTTCGTCAACTCAAGCTGAAGCGATCTTGGGTGCTGCAACAGGACAATGACCCAAAACACACCAGCAAATCCACCTCTGAATTGCTGAAGAAAAACAAAATGAAGACTTTGGAGTGGCCTAGTCAAAGTCCTGACCTGAATCCAATTAAGATGCTATGGCATGACCTTAAAAAGGCGGTTCATGCTAGAAAACCCTCAAATAAAGCTGAATTACAACAATTTTGCAAAGATGAGTGGGCCAAAATTCCTCCAGAGCGCTGTAATAGACTCATTGCAAGTTATCGCAAACGCTTGATTGCAGTTATTGCTGCTAAGGGTGGCCCAACCAGTTATTAGGTTCAGGGGGCAATTACTTTTTCACACAGGGCCATGTAGGTTTGGATTTTTTTTTCTCCCTAAATAATAAAAACCACCATTTACAAACTGCATTTTGTGTTTACTTGTGTTATATTTGACTAATGGTTAAATGTGTTTGATGATCAGAAACATTTTGTGTGACAAACATGCAAAAGAATAAGAAATCAGGAAGGGGGCAAATAGTTTTTCACACCACTGTATATTGGTAAAAAGCTTAAAAACATCGAGATATTATTTTCTTGTCATACTGTTCAGCCCTTATTATAGCAATAATAGTAACCTAGTTAAACTTGAGAGATGGGATGAATAACTTAGGAGTAGATGGTGACACATTTTTAGAAAAAAGTTAACCAAAACTGAAAAGGTGTAGGAGATGGCATTTATTGAAAACTATATTTGAATGTGCTTCTTCTTCAACTGGATGATAAGTCACATTTTAGTGAGGACGTTTGAATATGGTTAGATAGTATTAGGGGGAGAGGGCTGATATTGGGAGTGTATTATATACCTCCAATGCAAATGATAGTTTTAATAAGCATCTTTTCAATAATATTAAAAAGGCAATTTTTGATGTGGACACTATAGTCATGGAGACTTTTAATACCCAAATATTACCTGGACTAATCTTACAAATACTGGCATTTTAAGATGAAATTAGTGACTATCTATCTATCTATCTATCTATCTATCTATCTATCTATCTATCTATCTATCTATCTATCTATCTATCTATCTATCTATCTATCTATGTTTGAAAACTCTGCTAAATTATAATCACTATTTCTATTTGGAAGACATCCACAATGTTGATTATTAATGAACAGTTTTCTCCCAGCATCCTTTGCCTGTGTGTGTTTTCATTTGATCTAGTTCAATACTTAAAATACAATATGTGGCAGGGAATATCAAGCATATAAACAGGACGACTATGCAGACCCTCACAGGCAGGGTCCAACACTCTTAATGCTTAAAATTCAGAGATTAAATAAAATTGTATCACATTTACTCACATTGCATACAGTACATAACATAACATTTTTGCAGGCGTGGGTGTTTAGAACATTGTATAATTTCATCAAGCATGATTCTTTCTCTTTCTTGTGTTTCCAAACAGCTTTGCTAATCTCTGTGTAGTTCCCTTTTTTTGCTCAGAAATTCTGAAAAATATGAAGTTGCAATAGATTAAAAAAAATGCTTTAATTAAGTTCTAAATATCAATATATAGAAAGGAAAGGGTTGGGATATCTATTAATCTAACTACCAGATTTGTTAAACATTTTGGTTGCCGATGCTTTTTCTGACATGATTATCAGTGATATATTTACTCATTTATGCACGTTGTAATATCTTTCTAGAAATACTTGCATTCAGTTTAAAATTTTAAATTCAAGGGCTCTACTAACATCAAGGAAATAATTAAAAAATTTTATTGTGCTTATTTACATGATGCCAACTGTGTAGAAATTTCAATACGTTTCTGTGTTAATATGGCAATAATCATATTAGCCAGAATAATCTGGATCCAGCACCAGTCAGAGGAGTTGAATCATGATATAATGCATATTGACATAATCAACACACGTTACATACCCCTACAGTTGTGAAAGACTTCCTGAGTTACAGTCATGTGAAAATAAAAGTTTCCTTTTTTTTTTGTAACCAACGCCTAATGTGGTACATGTGTTATAAAAGATGTCTGACACATTTCTGAGGTTTTAGCCCAAAGGCAGCATATGTCGCTGAGTCATTAATATTTACAATGATACAGGTGTAACCACAAGAGTGGTTGCATAATTGTTTTGTTTAAAATAACAATAAAAACAAATTTCATACATAATATAGTGACAGAATAATGTAACACATTTATATGCTGATTAAAATTTATTTATAAATTCAGTTTTGTAGTAGTACACCATCTACCAGTGTAACCTTAAGCAGATGTATTACTTCTATCATTTAATGTAACCAGATGTGATGGCAGAGTGATGTTGTGGTTATGTCGCTTCTCTGAGTTTGAATCTTGGTCCATTTGCTGCCTGTGTGAAGTTTGCATGTTCTACACTTATCTGTATATGTTTTTCTGCTGGTACTTTGAGTTTTCATCTCACAGACATTCATGTTAAGTCAATAAGAAACTGAATTGACCACATATCAGCGTGCCCTGAGGTGTAGTGACATCCCATCAAGGATATTCCCAGCCCTGTGCCAGGCCAGGATTTGGACCCAACGATCTCTTAAATGGATTGGGTAGGATAGAATTTTGGATGAACTATCAGGTACATTTTCTATAGAAAATATGTATTTTTTAATTATTATTACTCTGAGTCTACATATTGGTCATGGTGATCAGTGTGTGGGCACTGTAGTGGTAAAAGCTTTTGACTTTTAATCATGAGGTTGCCAGATTCTCACCCAAAACACACTTTGTGATCCTGAGCTTAACCTCCTCTGCTCCGATTTTAAAAATATTAACCTAAAAATCTTTCATGATTATTGATATTTTAAAAAGCATTAGACTATTATTTGGTAAACTAACCATTATTTCCTACACTATATTGTTAACATTTTAGCTAATTCTGCTCAGTTAGGAGAATGCTAATGCACCCTCCAAAACTCAATGGGGAAAGTGGTATATAAAATTATAACAAATACAATTTTCTTTACTTTAAACTGTGCAGGGTTTCTTTAGAAACTGGCAAGATTTCTTTTAATGTTATCTAAAATAAGTTTGTTAATCTTCTGCCTGTGTCTCTACAAAACTCCTGTTGATTTAATTAATACAGTAAGAGGTTGTTTAACATAAAAAATAGCATAGTTGATATGAATGATACAATGGTAAGTCTGTCTATTTCAGTTACATCCTGCATTTATGAACCTCTGTTCACTGGATATGCCAACCCTTACAACCCTTTTACTTTGTGCTTCTTATTGCCTTTCTTCGTCGGACACTCCAGCCCTGTTGTGGACTGTGTGATTCTCGGACACACGAACGTCTGATTGTGCTTTTGTTAACTTGGTTGCATATCAGCAACCATATATCTACAGAGCACCTAATGGGACATGACCAGAAAAAAGAAAGTTTTGCATACTCACGAGATTTTTTTGCAGGTGCACATGTTTTTTATATGCATGTCTTCAACCCTTTCTGCATAACAAACCTCTAGAGCTCAGAATTAATTTCAAATGACGTTCAAAAACAAAGTACCGATGTCAGGTTGCAAGCATACAAATGATGCCTTTAGGGGGAAGACACAACTTAAAATGTAGGTCTATGAATTCCATGTCAACTTTCTTATAGGTTACACAATATAACAGTTAAAGTTGCGAAGCAGAACAGGTGTACCAGAAATATACATGTATCTCAGAAATACTATCACATGTATATGGAAAAAGATCTTGTGAGCACATAAAAGTTTCTCATGTACATACAAAAAGACGGAAATAAAAAATAGGGGCACGGTGAAGAAAAAAAGTAGTTTATTTCGTGATTAAAGTTGTAGTTTTTAATCTTGTAGTTTACGTGTCATGATTATTCCATCCATCCATCTGTCTAGGGTTGTGCATGTCCCAGCAAGCATTGGGCATGAGGCAGGAACATTCCTTGGATGCGACACCAGCTCATTGCATGGTGAATACGAGCACACACATACACTAGCATCATTTTATCATCAGCAAATCCCCTAACCTAAATGCCTTTGCAAGGAAACCAAAGCACAATGAGGAAACCCACCAAAAAAACATGGCCCCTTACTGAGAGGCAGCAGCGCTACCATTGTGCCACCATACCCCTACATGTTTATTATTAATAGTATAAATTTAAATGTAGTTAACAATTTATCTGTAAAATGTACTATACATGCTTTGATACATTGCATCATGAAAATGATATTAGCTATTAATCTTAGTATTCTAAATGTTTAGAGAGCTGTAATATCATGCACTTAATGCATTCTACATGGCGATCACTGCCTGCTGCTCCTCTCTGTGCAAGAGAAAGCCCATTTAAGAAGCACATAGCAATTATCAACTGGGTTAGGGAACACATAGAATATGAAGCATTTAACATGCTAAATTAGTTATGATGGGGTTTGAGAAAGTCTCATAAATTAAACATTGACTTTAAGATGAAGTTTATGACGTTCCACTTTAATAACCAAATAAAGTACAAGATTAAAGTGGAAATTTCTAGATTAAAGTCAAAATTTCATCTTTAATCACAACATCAAGTACTTTTTTTCCTTCACTGTGTCCCTATATATATTTTTTTCTTCTCTGTTGATCCTAATAAACTTCCGTAACTTTCACTTGTGCACAAAAAATAGCTTTTTTTTTTGCTCATGTCCCTTTTACAGTGTATCCTATATTATATTGATGTGTTCTTTGTAGTAACTTCAATGAATCAAACTCTGAATTCAGCCCCAAAAAAACAAAAAAATAAACACAGGGCAAGCGATTAAAAAAAAAAACCACACATAACAAAAAAGCAAAAAAAAAAATAAAACTGCAATTGTAGTAAAACATGAATTTTTAATTACAAATCATGTCAGCAAGCACGGCCACTTTCAAAGTTTAATACTAAGATGCATCTATCATGATATCTAAATATTATTGCATAATAAATATGAAACCAAACTTGGTTACCTGTTTTAACAAATGTGTGAAAGATCACAAATTTAAATTATACATTTCTTTAATATGTATTTATTTATTTTCACATCTACAGATTAGGACATATATCAATATCTATTAAGGCACTAAATAATAATAGTCTATTTATATAAAATACTGTGAAAGCAGCCTGGGTCTTACACTTGTGCAGACTGCCGATAATGTAACTCACGTTACATAACTAATGTCTGAGAATTCTTTCAAGAATTTCACTGTAAAACAAAGGAAATTTGTAATAATTTAATATGACTGCAAAGTCATGCCTTTGGTGAAGTGTTTTTATGAATAATTTTATTAAATAACATGAAATTTAAGAAATAATTCAGATTCACAGAAGTGTCAGACAAAAAAAGGAAGTGTCTACTTATCTCTCAGATAACAACAGAGATGACAAATAAAGCAATGCATGTTTCATTTTTTTCACATCAATTTCTCTTTCTAATCCAACTGAATGAGGACAACACTCTTAAAGAAAGTAATCAAAGAGTAGCAGTCACACTTGGCTACATTATGTCCTACCTCCAAGCCATTCATCCAGTGGTCTCAAAACACTATGAAGCCTGCATTTATTGTCCTCTTATTCCTACACAAATAAGGACACTACAGGTTGTGAATAATAAAACACAGTTTGTTAGAAATATTTTTGGGAATTTACTAGTACGAGGCAAGTAGGATTAGAAAGGACATCAGCCTGTAAAAGAAAACAGTTATGTAGTTTAAAGATGACAGTGATTTTAAGATTATTTCTTATTTGTGTAATCATTGTTAATTCCAAATGGAGTGGGGCTTACAAGTTTGGGATGAATGGTGCACAGAAACAAGGAAGAAAGAAACAGAGACACAACAAGAACAAAAGAGCATCTTCCACACAAGTCATCTGAATTCCCCAAAAAATAGCCAAGATACAAGATTGGTTCTGAAGCAGCTATGTACCCACACATGAAAGACTCATCTATACCACAATCTGTGTCCTTTGTGGTAAAAATTTAACATCTTATTAAAGAAACAAACATCCTCTAACAGGACAAATCAGTAATCAGGCTGGAGAAAAGCTGTTCATTGTATCTTTTAATTACTCCTCAGCAAAATGCCTTGGAGGGAGCATTCTTCAAAAGCAATCCATTACAGCATGGTCAGAATGGTCAGAGAAACAAAGAATAGAGGTTCACTTTATAAAGTGTTGAATTTACATACAGTGTCAAGCAATGCATGCATTTTACTCTGGCTGGTTCATTGGTTTACACCCAAATAATTTATATAAAATTAAAGTCTGTTTTATTTTATTCTGGTTCGTCTTATACCTTTTTGCGTTGCGCCATCACCCTTGAAATTGTCCATTCTCGTTTATAGGACATCTGCTGATTTCTTAGTCATCTCTTAGTCATCCTTCAGTACATTTTGTATATTACATCAACCTTTCTTCTGGTACATTATTTACTTGTGCATCTCAGTATTTTTCCTAAACCAATTCTTATATTTCAGTGTACATTTTGTTGTTCACTTGACCTTTATCTGGTTTCCTGGGGCACCATGAATAACGGCGTGTGTAGAATTCACACTAAAACATGGCATACGGACAAAAGTGTAAATGTGCGTACGCACAAAAAAATCCAGCTGCATTAATCTGTGTGTTTGCCAACTTCCACATTCTTCCGCCACATAAATCCCGGTCAGTGTGAAAAGTAATGCACGTGCACGCACCTGCTACCACTCCCCATCTCCTCCCAGAATTACGACTGAATATGCAAATCAATATAAATAGCCCTTAAACTCAGCGTTCTGTGAAAAGGCAAAGGCAAAAGCACAGGGTAAAATAGAAGTTCAGCAAATACAAAAGGAAGTTGATCGAGTGACATAGAGTGTCGGAGAAACTCGAAAGCTCAAGTTCACACAGTCGCACAGTGCCTGAAATAAAAAAGATGTTGTTAGATATCAAAGTCACCATGAAAAAGCAAGTCGTAGCCCACCGTCTGAGTGTTATATGAAAGCTTATTAGGGTACAGATAAAATAAAAAAAAAAATAGGGACACAGTGGGAAAAAAGCTTGAAATGTCAACTTTAATCTCGAAATTTCCACTTTAATCACGTAGTTTATTTTGTCATTAAAGTAGAACATCATAAACTTCATCTCAAAATTGTTTAATTTACTATTTTCTCAAATACCATCGTAACTAAAGTAGCACGTTAAATGATTTATTTTGTATGTGTTATTCTATGTGCTCTATGTGTGTGAATCACTACGTGGTTCTTAAACAGACACAGATATTACAGTTCTCTGAATAATTTAAATACTGAGATGTATACTTGATATCATTTTCATGATGCTAGCAATTAAAGCATGTTATTAAACATGGTACAATTGGGACGCAGTGATAGTGAAGAGCTGGTGTTCAGTCCAGAGATTGTTCTTCTTGTCTCCCGCAAGATGCTTGCTGCACCGTGCGTGACCTTTGATGAAAGAATTTATTGTAGCAGTACTGTCTCTTTCAAACGCACTAACCCCCATTTCCTGTCCTTATTTTTCTTTCTCCAAGTAACCAATCGCCACACGATCATCTCTGTAATAGATGTAAAGCCATCTGTAAGCTGAGAACGTAGATTCTTCAAAACTTTTAAGGAACATTGAAATATCTTCGTAGTACATGTTTAATTATTCTATCTATCTATCCTTCCAGTGTCGCGCCAACCCCAGCAAGAATACAGAGCGAGGAAGGAACAATCCCTGAATGGGCGCCAGCTCCTTGCTAGCGCTGTGACACCGTGTCCATACATGTTTAGTTATTAACAATATAGATTATTTAAATGATGTTAACATTTTATCTGTATAATGTAATAAACATATTTTGCTGCATTTCATCTTAAAAATGATATCGTCATCATATGTATATACGCGCTTTATAAAGTGGCTCAGGTTATGCAATATTATAACTGTATTGCAAGTTTACAGAGAGGTAATTGTACTAATAAGTACAAAAAGTTCTACCAGGAGCACTTGATGGGCTGATTGAGTGTGTTTATAGTTCTTGGGATGAAACTGTTTCTGAAAAGTGAGGTCAGTACAGGAAAGGCTCTGAAGTGTTTGCCGTATGGGAGCAGTGCAAATAGGCAGCATGGCTGAGGCAACGTGTGCTTGATGCTGTATACCGATAATTCTCTTTCCGATCAGCTGCTGTAGAGCTGTGATTCCACTCTCAGATACAGTGATATAAATACTCTGAGTGGTGCAGTGAGTGTAATATGGAAAAAGATGATCCGCTGTTGCAACCCCTAACGGGAGCAGCTGAAAGATGAAGAAGAAGAAGGTGCAGTGAGAGTAACAACGCTAAAGCAGCTATGGTATTTGGAATAGTTTGGCCATTCCGTGGACCATTATATTGTTACAGGTTAATTACAATAAGATGCCTTAAACTAATAAACAATATGTGGTTAATTTCAGTGTATATGATAAAGCCGCATCAGGGATGTAGATCTAAAAAAGAATGGGAAGCCACACTGGAACAAAAGCACTGCCTTGACGCTGGGTACCGCCAGTTTGCAAAACCGAGCTGAGAACTTGCGTACACCAGGGATTGAGCTAGCATGAAAATGTGCATGGCTTTACGCCAAGTTTAGTTTTTAAACATCACGATTTGAGTGTGGAAATGGGCGTATGCAATGTTTTGGTGTGTATACACCGTTTATACATGAGGACCCTAGTGTGCCTGAAAAGGTTTCTGACATTTATTAAGCCTTTATGCTATTTCTTTAAGATGAATGCCATGTTACCCTAAAATTATTCTTCCACCCTCCCCCTTTGGGACTTGTTAAAGTCCCACTGAAACTGTAAGGAATAATCTTCTATTGTAACCCTATTCCTAATATGTATAAAACATGTGCATACTAAATATGTCCCCCCTTAGAGGCTAAAAGGAAGTGAAAGATTCCTGGCTTGCTAAATTTGGGGAATAACAGAAATCATTAATACCTAAGATAAATCACATAAATCAATAATAGCTAATAAAATCAATAATAGTGAACATAGAAAATCAAGTCAGACAATAACATGTATCAAAGTCCATCCATCCATCCATTTTCCAACCCGTTGAATCCGAACACAGGGTCACGGGGGTCTGCTGGAGCCAATCCCAGCCAACACAGGGCACAAGGCAGGAACCAATCCCGGGCAGGGTGCCAACCCACCGCAGGACTGTATCAAAGTCTTTTTTCCTCAAAGTATACTGGTATTACATGCTTTCTCCTATAAATCTCAGATTTGTGTCCCATAACCTCATAACTTTCAATTACGATTGTAAAGCATATGTCAGCAACTATTTGATTTCCTTCTTTTCCAACAAACATTAGCTATCTTAGTTCACAGAAGTGTACCTAGTCCTATATTTTCCATCAATGGTCAGATAGTTTATTATTGTTGGTGGTAACACAGACAGCACAAGTGTTTACTTTAACTACTTCTAAAGTCCCTAGTTTATAGTGCCAATGATGTATACATCAATAACCAAAGATAGAATCCTCATACACACAACCATGCTCACATCCACATGCTGTCATCCACAAAGTTGCCCCAATTTACATCCTGCTGTGGTCTTAAGATAGATGATCACCATTGCTTTATAAAAACTGCTATCTTGCTGAAAGTAGGTGTCAATCCTCCCTTCAGAAGATGTCAGCACTACTGTCAGTAATGCAAGCGACTGGCTCATGTCAAGGTCACATTAAGATTGCAAGGTGTGGATTAGGGCGACCCAGACACAGGCAGGCAGACACGACTACGTCCATCACCACACGTTTATTTACATACACTACTATATACAGTCAATAAGTGCATCAATACCAGTTCCCCACAGTCCGAACAGTCCAGGCTTCCTTCAGCCACCTCTTCTCTTCTCAGCACACTATTTACACTGGGCCTCTCTTCGCCCACCTCCTTCTCCGACCTCGTCCACCTCCTCACCCAACTCCAGCCTTGATTGTCGGGAGGCGGACCCTTTTATAGGCAGCCGAATGCCGACCACACCCAGCCACCTGTGACATGACTCCCCCACTAGCTGAGACCTCCAGGGGCCAGCGGACCGATCTGCAAGGACTGGCCTCCCTCGGCGGCAAGCCGGCACTCCGTAGCCTAGGGCCCGATCCTGCAATCCAAAAAGAAAAACAAGGGCGGAGGCGCCCTGACGCAGCCCCTCGGCTCGTCCTCTGTTGGGCCAACGCTCTCGGCCCCGATCTGCACCCCGATGCTCCCTTTTTCAGCTTCCCAGCCCGACAAGTCCGCGATCCTCGCCACGGGACCACCAACGGGAGCACACGTGCTCGTCTCCTCCCAGCCAGCGGGTAATTCTTCTGCATCCGCAGTGGACGGCCCTTTGAGGGACGCGCACACCCAGCTGCACGTCCTCCCATATCGGAGGAACTGGCTTTCTCAAGCCACTTCCTCCTTTCATTTTGGGACGCCGTAACGGTTCGAATCTGCCCATTGCAAGAGGGCAGACCCAGCCACGCTGGCGTCCGGAGCTTCACGGGGTCGGTCTCACTTACCTTCCCCGCTGTGCCTCTCCGGTCAGAAGCTCCTGCAGCGCGCAGATCCTCCTTCGCCTGCGGCTCCTGATCACACGTCACTGCCATCCCTCCTGACTCCTGCGTCTCCGCCCGGAGGGCACATCGCTCGGCCAGCAGCGATAGCACAAGCTGAAGCTCTTCCTGCAGCTCCTGCAAAACCACCACCAAGGAGAGAGAAACAGCCGGCCATGAGCTTACCTTGCGAGCAGCGTTACTCGCCGACTGCTCTCTATGGGCCCTTCCCTGCGGCCCACTCGGGTTTCTTTGAGGCACGAGACGGACATTCCCTGCTAGCCCCTCTGACCAATCATTGGCGAGGAAACAGGACACGCTGTCCAATCCCGTGCCTGTCATGCGGAGGGACTTCCGGTCGGCGGCCATCTTGTCCTCCTCTCTCCCAGGTACACGAGATGCCGGGCGGCTCCGCTGCTGCTGCGACTCGCCCAGCTGCAGCCTCTCCTTCGCGGCAATTCCCGATGGCACTACCGTGTCGGTGAGCCACCCCTGCAACACATAGTCCAAGCATGAACCACTAACGGTCCGGCTTCCTACATGCCCCTGCGGGGTTAGGTGCACGCCGCCCCTGCGGCACGTGTGTGAGGTCTCCTGCCGTGCCGGGTCGTCCACAGACATTTGACGATATGCAGGTCTGCACCTTGAGCCAGGTGCAGCATCCTGCCGGCTACGCCACTGTGGATTAGGGCGACCCAGACACAGGCAGGCAGACACGACTACGTCCATCACCACACGTTTGTTTCATACACTACTATATGCAGTCAATAAGTGCACCAATACCAGTTCCCCACAGTCCCAACAGTCCAGGCTTCCTTCAGCCACCTCTTCTCTTCTCAGCACACTATTTACACTGGGCCTCTCTTCGCCCACCTCCTTCTCCGACCTCATCCACCTCCTCACCCGACTCCAGCCTTGATTGTCGGGAGGCGGACCCTTATATAGGCAGCCGAATGCCGACCACACCCAGCCACCTGTGACAAAGGGTTGTACCCAAGCTTCTTATTGATGTTAAAGTCTTCTGCCACCAGCTGGGACCCTTGGTTTGTATCTGGACTTTCCAGTTTCACAAACTGCACACTGACCACTTCATGCATAAGACACTCCTTCTCTGTTAGGCTGAATTATTACTTTGTTTTGCTATTTTCTATATTACTTAGGCCCAAGACGCCATAATATTATTTTTCCTGTATTGACATCAGATGGCACGGTGACACAGTGGTAGTGCTGCCGCCTCACAGTAAGGAGACCTGGGTTCGCTTCCCGGGTCCTCCCTGCGTGGAGTTTGCATGTTCTCCCTGTTTCTGCATGGGTTTCCTCCGGGTGCTCTGGTTTCCTCCCGCAGTCCAAAGACATGCAGGTTAGGTGCATTGGCGATCCTAAATTGTCCTTAGTGTGTGCTTGGGGGGGTGTCCTGCGGTGGGTTGGTGCCCTGCCCAAGATTTCTTCCTGCCTTGTGCCTTGTGCTGGCTGAGATTGGATCCAGCAGACCCCCGTGGCCCTGGGTTAGGATATAGTGCGTTGGAAAATGACTGACTGACTGTATTGACACCAACTATTGCTGTCTGTATGGTCCTAATTACCCCAGTTCCAAAAACAGTTAGCATTATCCCACAAACTTCTTTTCCCTTATACTTTAAAGTTTTATATTATACCCTGCATCTAATTTAGCACGTTTAAGCCTTAAAACCCAATATTATAAAATATGTATCTTATTGTTGCGTCTAATTCTAATGCAAAGTTCCTAATACATTAATATTCACATTTGTTCCATCCTTCTCTATCAATTACGATTACACAATAAAATTCACATTCTTCATGAAAAACAATAATCAAACAAATGTTGCAATTCACTTGTATCAGGAGACTTCTAGTTTAAACTTTATCTTCTTATATCAATAGATTTAGAGATTTTGTTCTGATTGTTTTATGTTGGCTAATAATGGTTTTACTGTGTTTTATTAATTTTACTTTGTAACAATTGTGAAGGCATAGTGGTGCAGTGTTAACCCTGCTGCCTCACAGTAAGGAGACCAGGTTTTGCATCTCAGATCCTTCCCATGTCTGTGTGGGTTTTCTCCAGGTGCTCCACTTTTCCTCCCACTGTCTAAAGATGTGCAGGTTAGGTGGACTGGCAATGCTAAATTGGCTCAATTGTGTGTTTAGTTTGTGGGTGCGTGATGGACTGTGATGGACTGGTGCCCTGTCCAGGGTTTCTTCCTACCTTGCGACCTATACTAGCTGGGATAGGTCCCAGAACTCCCTGTCAACCATAGTATGGATTAAGCAGGTTAGAAAATAACATGACATTGTTGATTTTATGTTGTTTGATTGGGTCAAGGTATGGCATTAAGAGCATCTGGTGTTGGTGATTACTGTATTCTCAAAGGGGTTTAGCGACTGTGGAAACACGTTTTCAAAAGTATCAGCACGGTGAGTGCCACAGGTTTATCTCAGTTCTGAAGACAACCATTTGTTGGTTCTGCTTATGCCATGCTAGTAAGTCTCTTTATATGAAGAAGCTGTTCACATGTAGGTAAAGCTATACATGTGGTGCACTATAAAGCAGCTATATTAAAGTACAGGTAAAGTTCCACGATACTACACAAGATAATGCCAATTATTTAAAAAAGCAGCAGTCAATGATCGTGATAAGTCTTTTTTTCCATTACTTTACATTAATGTGTATTTTTATAAGGTCGTTATTTACCCAGTTTATTTCTGATCTCACAGTTAAAGTTTGTTCTTTATTACTTGTCAAACTGTAATATTAATAATTATTACGCACTTTACCAAAACTAGTGCTTTAATTTGCTAAGTTCCTCAGATTCTGGCTTAGTTCAAAGGATAAAATGTAATGTTAATGTTCTTTTACTGTCAGGGCCATGTAAGGTATTTCCCTCTTCTTGTGACAGTCAGTTTGCTCTTCAGTTCCAGTAACAATCAGTAATCTCTCTACAGCATTTCATCTGTCTTTTCCTTTCACAAAACCCAAGATGTTTTATATCTATAAAATACTTTATTACAGACACCATGCACAGTGTGAATCAAGCAGACTGTGTTTCATCATCAGTTTTGAGAAATCAGTTTGTATCACATACAGTAACATATCCCGGATGTTTCATTATGGTATTTGTGGCTTTTTGTTTTGCTTATTTTTGAGCCTCTTTTTGATTGTTTGTAATTTACTGCAGATGCCCATCTGTTAAAGCTATAGCAGAGATACAATCATTAATTGTGCCATTAACGTTCCATATTAGTAATATTTGATAGAAGAACTTAAAACAAATCAGACACAAAGTGTATATGTGCCTGTTGTTATTGTTGTTCTGTTGACTTCATCATACAAACATAGATATTTAGTTTGAAGGCTTCTTAAACAAATACAGTATCTTTCAACTAACAAATTATTATTCCATTTTCATTGCTTGTCTAATTTGTAATTTAAAGAGTCAGCAATTACCACAATGTCAAGCAGAATGTCTAAAGCATAAATAGGGAAATATACAGTACAAATATTATCATCTGTACATATACAGTATAACAAATAATGAGAAATTTGGTTTGTTAAGCAATACCTATGATATTCATCATAGTGTTTATATGTTTCCATAGATATTATTTAGTTTTTGTTATAGAATATGAAAAATACTTTATTCTACTAAATCACAAAAATATAAGAAAAAGTTGGTATCTCTTCATAACAGGGAATTAAAGGTTTATCATAACAATCTTGCAGTTGCTTGTTACTGTGTAACACAAATAAAGCCTTTTGTTAGGGTATTCTTACATGGCAGAAAGTGACTATTAGGTGCACTATACAGTAGATAGGCCCTGTTCTAGAGTATCACGTTTGCTTTAAAAAGTTAATTTCTTAAAGCCTTTTTACACAGCAATAATTAATAGATGTGTCTTTGGTGTTATTTGTGTTATGAAAAAGTCAACATAAAAATAGGAAAGTTGTATTAATTTTTTGACTGATCAAGATATTGAATTTCTATCACTAGTAAGGGTGGGCAAACAAGTAAGACTTGTACTATGTACACAAGACAATAAACTTGGACTGAATTGAACCTGAATTTGAGTTAATATGTATCAAGATAACAGCACAGCACTGGAGGGCTGAGAATGGAATATGAATGAAAGTCTATCACCTGGGAAAAAAGTTGCTGGGAATTTATCTAGGTGTTGCAGTGATATATATGAGAACAGAAACATAATGGACAGTACAAAGCAAAATACAGTACAGTGTAAAATAAGAGACATCACAACATTATATTCAACAGCAGCAAATTATTGCAAATTGCCCATATACAGTATGTTGTATTCAAATGCTAAACATGCCTTTAAATGTAAACCTATAGCACCCTTGGGCAAATCTAACCAATATCTGATCCATCTTTTTCTAACCTATAAACTTGTTATTAAATGGCAATATGTTGCGACTAAAATGGTGAGGAAATGGACCCTGGAGGTTGAAATGGCTTTGAATGACTGCTTCCAAAGGATAGACTGGGAAATGATGAGCAAGTCACATTGGGGTGATATTAAGGGACTAATCATTGCATCGCAGAATATATTTTCATCTATGTTGGCATTATTATACCCTTAAAAACAGCATGCAGCTTTCCAAAATATAAGCCCCACATTACTAAAGAACTGAACAGTCTCCTCAATGATAAGAAGAAAGCTTTCCAAATTGGCGGAAAAGGGGCTATGAAGGCCATACAGAGGGTACTGAAGAAAAATCTGAGTGGAGGTAAAGACGATTGCAGAGCTAAAATAGAAAACAAACTCACTTAGAATAGCATGAAGGATGTCTGGAATGGACTGAGTATCATAACTGGACACAAGCAATCAGGGACAGATGTGAACAAAGCTGACACTCTGAAACAAGTTTTTAATAGATTTTTAATATCCACAGCACCATCTTCCAATGGCTATTCCCTCATGCCATCTCTACTTCATCAACAACTGCCTACATATTTTAATCCTATTAATTCAACTTGTATTACCAGTGTTGAGTCCACTCTGTGACCATCAGTATGGGCTTTCTGTTACTGTTGACTAAGTGAGAAGACAACTGAGGAGGATATACAGATGAAAAGCTGCAGGACAAGAAAGAGTTAGTCCTTGAATACTTAAAGGCTGTGCTAACTAACTTTGTAGTATCCTTTGTGGTATTCATCATTCTGTCACTATGGCTCTAAACGTGTTGCTGCTGTAGAAAACATCCTGCATTGTTCCAGTTTCAAAGCAGGCAAGCACCTCTTTACCTAATTACTACAGACCAGGGGACCTTACATTCCACATCATTTGAACCTTTGAGAGGCTGGTCCTGGACTATATGAAGGATCACTAAGAACACTGCATATTTCCTATCAGACAATTGTTGGAGTGGCAAATGTGAATACCTATCTGCTCCAAAAGGCATATTCCCATCTGGATAAAGCTGGCAGCACCATCAGAATGAGTTTTGTTTTTTAATTTCTCCAGTCTTCGATGCCATCCAGTCATCCCTGTTAAGGTATAACCTCAGGGATATGCGGGTGGATAATCAGAATAATGGACTATCTGTCCAGCAGATTACAGTTTGTGAGACTCAAGGACTGTGTCTCTGAAGTTGATGTGAGAAGACACTGGAGCACCACAAGGAATAGTCCTGTTACCTTTTCTGTTCACCTTGTATGCCTCAGACTATAAATATAACAGGCCATGTCACTTACAGAAATTCTTCAATGATTCTGCACTAATAAAATGACACAGATTACAGAGTTTAGGTGTAAAGAGAATCTGCAATTTTAATATCAGCAAAACCAAGAAACTGGTTATTGATTTTTACAACACCAAAGAACCTCTACACCTGGACAAAGAGGTCTTAAACTGCTACAAGTACTTGGATGTCCAGAGTAAAGACAAGCTGAACTGGTCTATTAATACAGAGGAACTACTGTATATAATTCAGAGAAGAGCGGTCTCTTTTTTAGGAGACTGTGTTCTTTTGATAATTATAGTAATAATATATATTGTGGACTAAGGCCTTAAAGATAGGGTGAGAAGCTCAGTCATCAGGGAGGGGCTCAGAGTAGAGCCGCTGCTCCTCCGCATCGAGAGGAGTCAGATGAGGTGGCTCGGGCATCTGATCAGGATGCCTCCTGGACGCCTCCCTGGTGAGGTGTTCCGGGCACGTCTAACTGGGAGGAGGCCCCGGGGAAGACCCAGGACACACTGGAGGGACTGTGTCTCTCGGCTGGCCTGGGAACGCCTTGGGATTCTCCCAGAAGAGCTAGAAGAAGTGGCCGGGGAGAGGGAAGTCTGGGCATCTCTGCTCAAGCTGCTGCCCCCGCGACCCGACCTCGGATAAGCGGAAGAGGATGGATGGGTGGATGGATGGACTAAGGCCCAGACACAGACAGGCAGACATGATGTTAATCACCACACGTTTATTTACAAGTCCTAATATTTACAATAATAAAGTGTCACACAACCCCAAACTCCCCCAAAGTCCAGCCCTCACACTCTTGCCTTGTCTCTTCAGGCCGCCTCCACTCCTCGCCTTCCAGCTTCGTCCTTCTTCCACCCGACTCAAGCACTGAATAAAGGGAGGTGGCCCCTTTTATAATCACCCGGATGTGCTCCAGGTGATTCCCGGCAATCTTCCACCGACACGCCCCAGTGTGGCGGAAGTGCCAGCTGCATCCCCGGAAGCACTCCGGGTGTCCCTGCTCCTCTTCCCCCCAGCACTTGCGGGAGTGGCAGTGGGGCGCCCCCTGGTGGTGACCACAGGCCCCCACAGGGTTGAGCTTCAAAGCTCTGTACCCGTGGTCCCCATAGCAACCAGGGCGGTCACCCCCACATGGTCTGAGGAAGGCGTAAGCCCTCTTCCGGTCTTCCTGGGTGTCCCGGCCGGGTCATCCCCCCAGCCACCTGCGACAATACATACAACTGAACTCATGCTAATACTATATACAGAAAGTCTTTAAAATTAAATATGATTTAGGTTGTTTGGAAGTGCCTGAAGATTTGAAACATATGAAAATATGAATAATTAAGTTTATAACTGTATAGCACAATTTTAGACTTCATCATAATGTTAAGGCAGATTTTTGTTCTTATATCGCAGAAAATCATACAGAACTTGTTTCTTTCACACTTTGTTAGGTCAACTGTAGTACCCATTGACTCCTGATTTTCAAATGGGCCAGATCTAATTCAGCCTTGTGGTATACAGCCATTGAAATTCAACTTAAAGACTCTTTAATATAGGATATTCTTAAGGAAACATGTCATTCTTTAAAATCTTAATATTAGCATGCTAAACTTAGTATTTTAAAAGGAAAAAAAGGTAAAGGTTATCCTACGCTTAAAAGAAAAGAAGGGAAGAGACACATTGTTTTGATAGGATGGTAACCTTTACAGATGCACACGGACACAGCCTCTTACTAACTGTATATTTTGGCAATATATTGTATTGAAAAATAAACTATATAGTTCAATGTGAACATGCTCTCAAGTTACACAAATAATACAACAAATCACTGTTAATATAAAAATGAGAGAATGATTTACAGTAAGTTAATCATTCAGGGCTCCTTTCAGATATCACATAACAATATTTACGCTTATTAAATTCTGAACCATGAGCAACATGTCACTTTGACACATCCCCTGCAGGCAAGATGATGTAGAATGTGTAAAGAAAAATCCTAAAGGAACATTGACTGGAAGGCTGAAACCATAGAAATTCCCAGTGTGACTCATAACTATGTCATATTTACAATTATAGTCCTCAACAGAAGGTAAGGAATTTCTAAAGGTCTTTTTAAACTGTGCTGACTTGGTCTGCTGCCACTTTAAACTCATTTTTTTAATTTGCTCCCTTCATCTCAATAAGTCATGCTTTAATTAAAAAAAAAACACATGCACATCACAATCTCCATTATAGGGTTAAACAATAAAGATCAAATTCATAAACAGAATATGAAAATATAAGAAATACAAGACAAATACATACAAGAAATGCCCCAAGATTATACACAAGTAGGTAGGCCTTTCAAAGTTGTACCTGAAACATTTTAGTGTTAACAAAAGTTAACATGAAAAGCTACACAGATCAGGCACAGCTACAGAACAAAACTACAAAACAGGGAACATAGTAATAGAAGAGAGTAAACTGAAAAAAATATGAGTAGAGCTTTAAAGCAAAAAAGTTTATATAGTACAGTAATTATAGTCATTAGAACAATCTAGATAAGAACAGGCCATTCAGCCCAACAGAGCTTACCAGTCCAATCCACTTAATTATTCCAAAATAGTATCAAGTGAGATTTTGAAGGTCCCTAAAATTCTACTGTCTACCACAGTACTTGGTAGCTTATTCCACGTGTCTACGGTTCACTCTGTAAAGAAAAACTTCAATGTTGTAATGTTTGTGTGAAACATCCCCTTAACAAGCTTCCAATGGTGTCTCTGTGTTTTTAATGAACTCTATTAGTAAAAGTCTTGATCTGCTGTATTTACTTACCTCATAATATTAAACAATTCAATCATATCTTCTCTTAACCCCCTTTTGTTTAAACTGAAAAGGCCCAGCTCTTTTAATCTTTCCTCATAACTCATCCCCTGTAACCCTGGAATCAACCTCATCACATTACTCTGGACTTTTTCCTTGGAGAGTTGCAGTCAGGGTGGCTGATGGAACACTGCATTTGTGACCCGCTGGGCTGGCTACTTTGAGCAGTTGTTCAAAGCTGATCCTCCAGCCAGGACATTGGATATCTCTTGGTCCACAGTTCTTGAGACTGATACTTCAATTAGCTGTGAGCCACCCAATCTCACTGAGATTGCAACAGTGGTGAACCATCTGAGGGGAGGAAAGGCTGCAGGGATCTATGGTATCTGGGGTGAATTTCTCTAGGCTGGTGGTAAGGCTGTCCACCTGGCATTGCAAGCAATCTTTGCTTCCATTTGGGAGACTGGCATCATCCCAACTGACTGGAAAATGGGAGTTGTTATCCCTATCTGGAAAGGGAAGGGTGATCACCTGGATTGAGGCAACTACAGGGGGATAACACTGCTCTCTGTGCCAGGTAAGGTCCTTGCTAGGGTCATCCTCATTAGGATCCATGATCACTTGCTCACCTACCAGCGACCGGAACAGTCTGGTTTTACGCCTGGCATTGAGGGTTCTCATGGAGAGCAAATGTGAATATCGGCAGTTTCTTTGCAGCCTTTGTTGATTTTCATAAAGAGTTCAACTCAGTTGATCAAGCTGCCCTGTGGGACATCTTGAGGGTTTGCGGGATCCCCTCGAGGTTGCTGGATATCATGGCCAGCCTATACACTGTTATTCTGAGTGCTGTGCAGAGTGCAGGCAGAACCTCTGTGTTTTTCCCAGTTGATTCTGGGGTTCGTCAGGGGTGTGTTCTTGCTTCTACTCTGTTCAATGCTTGTATGGACTGGGTGTTGGGTAAGGTTGTGGGGTCCAGCAGCTGTGAAGCATCTGTTGGTGAAGAAAGATTCATGGATCTTGACTTTGCTGACGATGCTGTGATCTTCGCGGTGTCAATGGAGGCTCTGATCGGGGCGCTCGAGAGACTGAGCGAGGAGTCTGAGTGTCTGGGCCTGCGAGTGTCCTGGATAAAAACCAAGATCCAGGCCTTTAATGACCTCTTGGGCACAGCCATCAGCAGTGTGTCTGTCTGCGGAGAGAGTGTCGACCTTGTCGAGAGGTTTACTTACCTTGGCAGTGACATTCATGTCTCTGGTGACTCTTTCTATGAAGTCAGTAGGTGGATTGGGAGAGCATGGGGGGTCATGAGGTCGCTGAAAAGGGGTGTGTGGCGCTCCCGATATCTATGCAAAAGGGCGAAGGTCTAAGTCTTTAGAATCCTGGTGCTTCCTGTCTTGCTATATGGTTGCGAGACATGGATGCTGTCCAGTGACCTGAGACAAAGACTGGATTCCTTTGGTACTGTGTCTCTCCGGAAAATCCTTGGGTACCGTTGGTTTGACTTTATGTCGAATGAGCGGTTGCTCATGGAGTCCCGAATGAGGCACATTACCTGGATTGTTAGGGAGAGTCAGTTACGGCACTACGGCCATGTGATGCGTCTCCCCAAGGGTGATCCAGCTCATAAGATCCTCATTGTTGAGTACCTGAATGGTTGGACCAGGCCAAGGGGACACCCAAGAAACACCTGGCGGCGGCAGATAGATGGTCATTTCCGAAGGGTGGGAATTGACCACGTGTCTGCCTGGTGGGTTGCCAACCGGGCTCCCAAGCTGTTTCGTCATGTAGTGGGTGCGGCAACGCACTGTACCAGTGCCTGCTCCCAACTTGACTTGACTTGCTATATTTTTTTTTGTAGCCTGGAGACATAAACTGCACACAGTACTCCAGATGAGGGCTAACCAGTGCATTATAAAGCTTCAACATAATCTCCTTGGGCTTGTACTCCACACATCCTGCTATATAACCTAACATTCTGTCAGCCTTCTTAAAGGCTACTGAACACTGTCTGGCAGTTGATAGTGGCAAGTCAATTACAACTCCTAAATCTTTCTCATAAGATGTACTCTCAGTTTTCAGACATCCCATTGTGTATTCAAACCTAACATTTTTACTTCCTACATGTAATACTTTACATTTATTTAACATTAAATTTCATTTGCTTCACATCTGAGTCTGTAATGACTCAATGGATTCAAGATTATCTGCCAATCCACCTAGCTTGGTATCATCTGCAAATTTAACCAGTTTATTGTTTATCTTTTACACATATTAAAAATTGCAGCAGCCATAGCACTTACCCCTGAGGGATACAACTCTTAACATTAGCCAATTCTGCTGCACCATAACCCTCAGCTTCCTGTATCTTTACACTGCACCCTGAACTCCCACTGTCACATTCATGTTTTAACAGTGACATTCAATAATGTCATTATCGTTACTAAAATTATAGCTATCCATCCACCTATCATTAGAACATAAGAAGCCTGACAAATAAGAGAAGACCATTCAGGCTGTCAAACTCATACCCAATACATGTTTAAAGCTGTTGAGGATTCAACTTCAATTATATGATTAAGACATTGGCACTTTGTACAAAGAGGTGCTTCCTTGTTCACAATCTTAAATACACTTTGTATACATTTCCATTGGTGTCCTCAAATAAGTGATTCATCAATTTAATTGAAATAACTCATCTGGTTCAATTTTATCTTTGCCTCTCAGAATTTTAAAGATCTCTCCTAAACACTAACAAGGTTTAATTTCTTTTGCCTCTGAGTAGAGCATTTCCTTTAGTCCAGATAGGCAGTTTCTTAATTTCCTCTGTACAGATTGTAACACAGCTGTTTTTTTGTGGTGTTGTGACTGCAATGCATACAGAACCTCAGGTGCCATCTTAGCGGTACATTACATGTCTGAACATAACATTCCTTGACATATACATTTAACAGTTTTTACATATAACCTAAAATTTGATTTTTCTTTTCAATTTATCGTCTTTGTTTTTGCTGCCTCGTAACTACTTGCTGTCAATCCAGTTTTAGTCTCATCTACAATTTTTACACATTTACTGAATATACGTTAATATAAATAAGAAAGAGTCATAGTCTGTGCATAGATCAATCCCCTAATGACCTCACCCCATGTGGTGCATTCTCCTCTTATCTGCACTCTTTGCCTCTGGGCAGTTATCCTACTTGAAATGAAGTCTATTCATTCGTTCAAGTCTATTCTATTCTAAGAAGTTCTATTTTCAGTTTTCAAAAATTATTATTCAGTGTGGAAATATATCAAAGGCATTTTGAATGCCAAAGTAACTTATCTTGAATGTGTTGCTTTTGTTGAGTACATTAGTGGGCCATTGAAAAAAGTGTAACAGATTGGTTTGGTAGGAACTTCTCTGTCTATTATTTGACATATTATTTTAATATAAATAGACAAATGTAATTCTGGTTATAGTTTCCATAATTTTGCACGGGATAGAAGTAAAGTTGTGAGTGCACAAATACTAAAACATATTATGTCTCCCTTTTTGTGGACTGGAGTCACTTTTGCAACCTGCCATTCTCCATCTTGACATGACCGTCAAAATATGGTTAATAAAAGTTGTATACATAATGATGTCTTTTATTTCTTTTAACACCAAAATCTGATCATGCCCCAGAGTTGTATTAGTTTTCATTGATTTAAGGGTCTTAGGCACATCTGGCTCTTTTATTTTGAAATGTCTAAACTTGTTTTAACTTCTGTCCAAGGCATGCCATTTACTTTTTATTTTTCTTCCACAAAATACTTGGAAAAATTTGTTATTTAGTTCATCTGCTATTTGCTGATCATTTGGAATGTTTTCCCTTGTGCATCTCTGCGGCTTCTTAAATGATCTTTTACTATTTTTTCTTTTATTGGACTAGTGCGACTCAAACCACCTACACCTGAACACCAGCAAAACCAAGGAGCTGGTGGTGGATTTTAGGAGGCCCAGACCCCTCATGGACCCCGTGATCATCAGAGGTGACTGTGTGCAGATGGTGCAGACCTATAAATACCTGGGAGTGCAGCTGGATGATAAATTAGACTGAACTGCCAATACTGATGCTCTGTGTAAGAAAGGACAGAGCCGGTTATACTTCCTTAGAAGGCTGGCGTCCTTCCACATCTGCAATAAGATGCTGCAGATGTTCTATCAGGCGGTTGTGGCGAGCGCCCTCTTCTACCTAGTGGTGTGCTGGGGAGGCAGCATTAAGAAGAAAGACGCCTTACGCCTGGACAAACTGGTGAGGAAGGCAGGCTCTATTGTTGGCATGGAGCTAGACAGTTTGACATCTGTGGCAGAGCGAAGGGCGCTCAGCAGGCTCCTATCAATTATGGAGAATCCACTGCATCCACTAAACAGTGTCATCTCCAGACAGAGGAGCAGCATCAGTGACAGACTGCTGTCACTGTCCTGCTCCACTGACAGACTGAGGAGATCGTTCCTCCCCCAAACTATGCAACTCTTCAATTCCAACCGGGGCCAAACGTTAACATTTAACATTATACAAAGTTATTGTCTGTTTTTACCTGCATTATTATCAATCTTTAATTTAATATTGTTTTTTTGTATCAGTAAGGTGCTGCTGGAGTAAGTGAATTTCCCCTTGGGATTAAGTAGTACTTGGGTGTTGTACCGTGTTAGCCATTATGAATGTAGAGAAAAGCCAAGCAAAATGACACCTTTTATTGGCTAACTAAAAAGATTACAATATGCAAGCTTTCGAGGCAACTCAGGCCCTTTCTTCATGTCTGAAGAAGGGGCCTGAGTTGCTTCGAAAGCTTGCATATTGTAATCTTTTTAGTTAGCCAATAAAAGGTGTCATTTTGCTTGGCTTTTCCCTTGGGATTAATAAAGTATCTATCTATCTATCTATCTATCTATCTATCTATCTATCTATCTATCTATCTATCTATCTATCTATCTATCTATCTATCTATCTATCTATCTATCTATCTATCTATCTATCTATCTAGTGTTTCCTGTTTGTTTTGTCTTCAAAAGTAATTCACTTTTCTGTTGATCTCTCCCTTTTTTCTTTGTTCCTTTTGTGCAGAGTCTAATATTCTCCCAATCCTTTCATTCATATTTTCCTTTCCTATTTGTATTATTACAGAGCCAGCAGGAGGCTAAGCTAAATCCAGTAGTATTAGGAGTAATTCAGAACAGGACTGCAATACACAGAACTCTATTACAGGTCACAGTTACACCCACAACAACACTTACTTACGCTAGGCCAATTTAGAAAAACCAGTCAGTCTAATATGAAACTCCTATGAATGTAGCAAAAATTCAGATAACTGGGTACACTAAAAGTCATGGAGAATCTCCACACAAACTGTGACCAGGAACCTAACTCAGATCTCCGGAGCTGTGAGGCACCATTCTGCCCATTCGGGCTATAATTTTTGTCAGATCTAGCATAGAAAATGGGAACAAGCTAGAAAATGACATTAAAAAATAACACAGTTAAAAGAGTAAACAAGACCATCTGTCAAGCTCCTTCCTGTTAATCTGTGAGCTTTGGCTCTACTCTAGTCTATGAAGGACACTTAAATTGTAAGTTTCACTTTTTTAATCATGTATATATGCATTTGGACACTATAAAATTAACTGCAAATAAATCAATGAGGGGATCTTTTTGTTCAAAGAAAAATCTTAGAATAATTTCCATCAAAGAAATGTTCAATTTTCACTGCAGTAATGACTTCAGTATACAGTAACTCTTTTTTATAAAGTACATCTTGACCCGTGAACTTGCAAGCATGTGGACATTTGTGACCTCTACCCTCTTCTCCAAAAATTAGACTTTTTTTAATTAAATCTTTCAGTGTAGACATGGCATCACCCAACTCATGTAAACTGTATTAATGCAACACCTGCATTTATACCATACAAAGGCATCAACTTGATTCCATTTACTCTTTGCCATTTTTAGAATACAACCAGCACTGTATGTTGTTGACATCATCTCATTTCCTTAGAATACTTACACACAAATGTTGTCTATGGCAACTTCTCTGTTGTTTCAATAACACAGACACACTCAGTGCTTTCCCACAGAATGGTCATTGTTTGTTAGTCACCACAAGCACTATAATCTACTGAGAAGTTTTAACAATGCTGATCAATAAAACTTGAAAAAAGTCACTTAAGTATTAACACTCCCACTCCTTACTTTTAAGGACAGCCTAGTGTTGTGTGTTAAGGGCTACGAAAAGAGAAAATTCACGCTCTATCTATCTCTCTATATGTACTACTTATGTTATAGAGTATAATATCCATAATGTATTTATGTAACCTATGTTACCATGAAGAGTGTGAACGTATCATTGTGCCATGAATGGATTGATATCCTGACCAAAACAGTTTCTGCTTTTGGATGGATTACCTCCAACTCCCCAAAGCCCCAAATAGAGAATGAGCAGCTCCACTAAATGGCTTTACACCTTATATATATGGAGAGAGGTAGACAGAATTTGAGAGAAAGACAGTACAGCAAGGTGAATAATGAATCACTCTCTTTAAGTAACTTAACTTTATGACACAAGGTAGTCTTCTTGGCTGCCCCCCAAAAATAAAAAAGAGGTAAAATATTAAACCACACTGCAGCTCCATTATAAAAGTAATTACAAAGATTAACACTCAAAAGGGAAAACTAAATGCCAAAAAAGGAAGGAAAACAAAATCTTGATGCATCTCTATTACTAATTAAACTGGTCTTGAGCCTCCATCTATTTGGTTGGTTGGCTGACTTTCCCACTTCTCCACCAGAATGTAACACAGAGATATTCCTTTCACCTCTCATGTCTCTAGCCCTAGGCCCTAGCCTGTTTTTCAGTTGAGCTTTAGCCAATTATCCTCCCAATGGCGAACCCCTGCCCCACCAGCTTCTCCTGGGGCGCCAACTTCACACCACATCCTGGGTCACTGCCAGTTCAAGTTAAGGAATCATTTCCATTGACAGTGATTGCCAATTGTCCATGGTAGCTTTCTAGCTGTTCCTACTATCCAAAAGACGGCACAATTTCCTAAGCTCTTTTTGGCACTCTAGGCCCTTTAGCATCTAGGAGGTGTCACTACATCTGGCTTTCCTTTCTTAGCCTCACTGTCTTGCAGAAGAAGGATAAGGTGATCCTGGAGTCTGTTGTTACCCTCAGACTATATGCTGTTTATCTTGCTTGTTGTCCTGCTGGGATTCTTCAGCACACACCAAGCTTACTTAGCCCTGGAAGCTCCTGCACTTCCACATGGACACCTGGAGTGTTGCACTCTCTTCCCCTGGAGGCTGTTTGTGTGACCTTGTTCTAGTAAAATCCTGTCAACTAGGCTGTTTATCTGTTTATCTTTATTAATAAATATTTTAATTTTAAATTATCTTTAGAAAGTCCCACTAACAGCTGTGTTCGGTGTTCTTCCAGACGGACTTGAAGTGGAAAAGGACAAGCAAACGGTGATTGCATTCACTACACTTTTGGAACGCAGACTTATTCTGTTAAATTGGAAGAATCCTAACTCTCCTCTTATAAGTCAGTGGGAAACCGATGTTTTATATTATTTGAAATTGGAAAAAATCAAATTCTCAGTTAGAGGATCTGTACAAAATTTTTTCAAAACCTGGCAGGATCTGATCAATATTATTTTAGAATAAGAGAAATAACTATTACCGCATTTAATTCCCTTCTCCATCTCTTATTTACATATATATTTATTTCTCCCTTTCCTTTGCTTATTGTTGTCTTATTAAAAAGCCCTAAGCAATTCTCCTTTAGCTAAGCTCTCCTTCTCAGGGGTGGGGTTTGATTTGTCTTTAATTTGTTTGGTTATAAATTGATCTATTTGTATGGAATGATTACAATAAAATTAATAAAATAAAGATAAAAAAAAAAGAAAGTCAGCTGTGAGTGGGGCAGGGGAAGCAAGCTATTTCTAATCTATCCTTTTAATCCTTATAATTATAAGGGCCAACGTAGCATTAGGCTTCATGGCAATAACTCCTGGGAGAACTGGAAATTAAGGTCAAAGCTGTCTTATCTTAAATTAAGACTACAAAATGACAACAAAAGAATATCAGCTGCAGTATTCAGGTGGCAGTGATAAGTTTTATTTTTGTGAAAATAATACAAATCTTTTTGGTTGCATATTTTTAGTCTATCAAAGCTACACTTAAAAGGAATTTGAAAACCTATAAAAGTGATCATTTTCAGATATGAATAAAGATCTGAATTTATATTCAGGTTTACTGAATTATATATTATATTAGACCAGTGAAATGTTCTTCTAATAATGTTTTCTCTGTTTTGATTTTTCTTTGGATTACACAATTAAATCATTACCTATACAGAACATCCTCTCAACATTTACTCAACATTCAAGTGACTAATTCTATTGCATAACAGTCTGCTGGTGAAGTCTTACACACTATATAATAGGCAAGGGCTGTCAGGCACCATTACAGACCACCTCAGTCGTACACACAAGGCACAATGCAGTCTTTGAAGATCCTGTATTTTGTTGCTTTCCTGGCAGCAGCATATGCTGTCCCAATATTGCGGGACAACACTGAAGAAGAGAATACTGAATTTGCACAGGTAAAGTCATTTAGTTTTCAGTACCAATTATTAACTAGAGTAAATTTACAAGTGAAGTATTAGCCATATAGTGAATCTAAACTGAGAGAAAACAGCCAGGCAAGTATTTATTTTTGTAGTTATTATGGGTATCGCAATAAGCTCTGCCTTTAAATACTTAGTGGCAGAAAAACACTTGAACATACTTGTAACTTAAATACCAGATGTCACTGACATTTACCAGTCCTGTAATAACCTGCATTTTGAAATGCAGTTGTGTCTACAGGTAAAATTAAAAGAGAATAAATATGACATTGTTTGTAATAATAAAAATGATAACATCCCTGCTGATATTTTTAAATTGTTACGTATTTTAATATCAATCTGAAGAATATATGTATGAATTATTTTTCTTGAAGAATTTAGGCATGTGTGCTGTTGTGAACTTTTTTTTAATCTATCACAGCTCTTGCTAGGACAGTTTTTCCTTTCCTATATTTCATACTTCTCTTAAAATTATTTTTTCTAATAAAAGTGAAGTGACTTCATTTTATGTGTACATTTATAATTTTCCAAAGAATTTGTATAATTGTACTAGTAGTAAGTTTGATTGTTGTTCATCATTCATTTTATATAAATGTTTCATCTTCATGCTTAATTGAAATCATTTTTGTTATTTTGTTCCTTTTTCTATCAGGAGTACCTTCAAAAATTATACAACCTTACCTCTAGCTCTGGACCTAACTTCAGACGACGCAGTAATGAATTGACTGAAAAACTCAAAGAGATGCAGAAATTCTTTGGCCTCCAAGTGACTGGTACACTGGATTCTAATACCCTGGAGGTTATGAAAAAATCAAGATGTGGCGTCCCTGATGTGGCTCATTACTCCACATTTCCTGGTGCTCTAAAATGGAACAAAAATAGCCTCACTTACAGGTAATTAATGAACTACAAAGAAACTACTAGTTACTTTACTTAATAAAGAAAAAAGACTACACTCCTTGGGCGGCACGGTGGCGCAGTGGGTAGCGCTGCTGCCTCGCAGTTGGGAGACCTGGGGACCCGGGTTCGCTTCCCGGGTCCTCCCTGCGTGGAGTTTGCATGTTCTCCCTGTGTCTGCGTGGGTTTCCTCCGGGCGCTCCGGTTTCCTCCCACAGTCCAAAGACATGCAGGTTAGGTGGATTGGCGATTCTAAATTGGCCCTAGTGTGTGCTTGGTGTGTGGGTGTGTTTGTGTGTGTCCTGCGGTGGGTTGGCACCCTGCCCAGGATTGGTTCCCTGCCTTGTGCCCTGTGTTGGCTGGGATTGGCTCCAGCAGACCCCCGTGACCCTGTGTTTGGATTCAGCGGGTTGGAAAATGGATGGATGGACTACACTCCTTTCTAACATTTTTTGATTTACATGAGCATTAATAATATCCTTGTGTGTTCTCCTTTCACAAGACGGTGTATTAAAAGCAGAGCTTTGATGTAGTAGCCGGACTTAATGTTCATGTAATGAAGTCCAAGAGTCCTCTTTAGAGTGTTGTTACAGCATAAATTGAAGGATGCATGACATGTAATCATTTCAAAGACATACGCATAGGAATTATATTTTAGCAGTTTAGTATAATTCAACAAATGTTTTCAATACTGACTTAAGGTGTGTGTGCAACAGTCTTTTTAAGGTTCAAAATAAACTTATGAATGTCATTAAGTATCAATATTTACTTTCTTTCTTTTGTAGAATTGAAAACTACACACCTGACATGCCCCAAGCAGATGTAGACAAAGCAATAGAGAAAGCTTTTGCGGTTTGGACTAAGGTGACGCCTTTGAAAATCACCCAAATCTACAGCGGGACAGCTGATATTATGATCTTATTTGTTACTGGAGGTAACTATAAATAATCCAGCAAATATTTGAAACGATAGATACATATAATATAAATGATATTAACAATAGATATTCATTGTTGTTAAAGAGATTAGTATGCTTTTATTATGCTGTGGCTGATTTGTTGCTACACTTAAAACAATGGCATTTATAGATTAAGTAAGCTTATTGCTTTCAACTTACTTTGAGCATTTTATTCTAAATTTTCTCTGCATTTCCACTGCCCTAACAAATATTAAAATATAATGAACTGCATATATCTTGACTTTTGCAAACCCCTTTTCCAAAAGATATGTAATAATGACTTAAATAAATAAATATATTGAATAAATTATATTTTAACTTAGTTATAGTGGTTAGAGGATCTACCTCACAACTTCAGACACTTACACCCTGCATAGAATTTCCACTGCTTCCCATGTCTGAAAGGAACTGATTTGATTTCTTTAACTTTAGTTGATGTTCAGAAAATGAGCAATTTAGGATGGTTTGTGATCAATTGACACCTTCTTCTACGTTTGTTCGTGGTTTGTGCCCGGTATTGACAGAAGTGTTTCTGGCACCAAGTAACTTGGCAGTAAAAAAAAATTGGTTCTGAGAATGTATTGGAAGTATGGACATGTGGTATATTACATCTAGTATCCACTGAGCCAGTGGTTTAGACGGCACTCCTATCCTGTATCTCGGAAGGTGCTAAAGAGGCAGTACTGAGCTCAATGAAATATAGACTAACAAGGAATGTAATTACTGTGGCTGCAATTGAACTTATTTAAGGTTGCATTGTTATATTAACACTCAGATAACACTAATCATATAAATATCAATACATCTTTCTCTCTTTCTCTTTCAGACCATGGTGATAATTCTCCCTTTGATGGCCCTGGAGGATTTCTAGCTCATGCCTTTGCACCTTCAGATGGCATTGGAGGTGACACTCATTTTGATGAAGATGAAACATTTACAAGTGGATCAGCAGGTAACATATAAACACAACTACATCTTACAATAAGATATTGTAGATCAATCAGTTGAGAAATGTGATGAGGGAATTTGTACAAAACTGTTCACAATTTTGTATTTCAGGATATAACTTGTTCCTTGTCGCTGCCCATGAGTTTGGTCATGCTCTGGGTCTGGGTCACTCAAACGACCCTGGTGCATTGATGTACCCAATTTACAGCTATGTCAACCCTGGAACGTTTTCTTTGTCACAGGATGATATTCAAGGGATCGAGTCACTCTATGGTTAGTATCATTGGTGTATATAAAAATACATTTTAATAATTAGATACAGTAGTTTTCCCATTAATGATTATTTTCAAACAACTCTGTCTTTTTAGCTGCTGGTTGACTATTTGAGGCTCACTACCAAACATTCAAATATAATCAGTTTTATACTTTTATTATTTCCAATTAAGATTTGAAAAGACGCTACTAGTCTCATGTGAATTAAATTAAGCATCTATTTGATCATTTATTATGCTTTCCAGGGATAAGTAAATCAATCTTATTTTAATATTTTTACATTTTGATCAACAAAACGTTTTAGAATAAACCACAAACTTGTTAAATCCAGCTTAATTTTATGATTTTTTAACAGGTTCTAACCCCAATGTTCCAAACAATCCAGTGCCTGATGCCCCAAAAACTCCAAATGCTTGTGATCCAAACCTATCTTTGAATGCTGTGACCACTTTGCGGGGAGAAATGATGCTCTTTAAAGACAGGTAAGAGCAAGGAGCCTTCATGTTTACAGGAACAGTCACTAAATTGTCAAACACACACAATTAATGTAGCAATGAGAATATCATTAAAGTACATTTGCTAGGATGTTTTTTTTAGATCATTTGCCTTAGTTGTAAAACAAATAATTCAATAATAGCTGAATTCATTATTTTATTATTATCAAAAATGTACAGCAATATTGCTTGCATTGTGGTTACATTTCCTCAAAAAATGTTAAAAAACAAAACAGCATAATGGGCTTTATAAAAGGAGGTTCAACAGTACAGCCACTTCACATATCATCGAATCAATTCTTACCTATTTAAATTTGATCAGAGTCTGCCCATTTTATGCAGTTATGCTTGTAGTCCCATCACTCCTATGTACTCCCCAGTAAGCAATGATAATAGTTTAATTTCATATTATGTTTTTCTTTAAGGTTCTTTTGGCGAAAAAGCCCCTTCATGGCCAATGTTGAACAGTACACCATTAAATCTTTCTGGCCCGAATTGCCTGATGACATTGATGCAGCATATGAAAGCAGAGAGCGTGATTTAGTCTACCTCTTTAAAGGTAATTTCTTTTTTCTGTCTGAGTTATCAATAAAACACACGATATGTCATAGTTCAAATGTGTACAACACCATGAATAAAAAAAAAAACAGCACACCCATCATACTGAAAGACTGCAAATAATTGCAGGGGAAATAGCCCCATAAAACACATACACATGCACAAGCAATCAAAAGTAATGCCTTCAATGTATTTACGAGTCTGCCGCTCCCATTTCAGATACAAGGACTCCAAATTTTATTCAGCAACCATAGTCTTAATATACTAAACAGGGTGCTGATCTGTGACAAGTAGAAATTACCAAAGTTTGAAAGGTTATTGAAAATACATTGGAAAACTGTATTACTGTAAGATAACAAAAAAATTGCATTTCGTCTACATTGATTGCTTTACTGAGAATGATGGGATATTGATAAAAAAATTTATTTACAATGACAAACCACTTCTCATCCATCCATCCATCCATCCATTTTCTAAATCCACCTATCAAAGTAGGGTCTGCCTGTTCCAGCAATCCTTGGACAGCCCATCGCAGGATGAACATAAACATGCACATGTATCAGAGGTCACTACACCTAACCTGCATGTCTTTGGATCGTTTTTCACTTGTCCTGATGAGGGTTATAATGGTGCTATGTATAGTTTTTTTCCCTCATTTGCACCTGGATCATTTCTAGATATAATGTAATATATAAAACCCCTTGTTCTGCTATGAATCTCTTAGAAGGGTCCATGCCCACAACACCTCTCTACTGAAAGTGTAAAGATGGCTTCATACCTTGATAAGCTCTCAAAACAAGGTCATCTGAATTTGAAGCAGCAGTAGCTTTGTTCTCAGATCTCACTGTAACGCTAATTTTTAAGCTCATCATGAAAGGTGAGCACTGAAACATGATGAAGGAACATAATTTTGAACTCGTGTCTTGATTGTTTTCATTCATGTCTAAAAGAGGGGATGGAAATGTAAATTGATGAGTAAACTGAAAGCTTTTTCTGAGAACCTACCTCCTGCTTCACCACCACCATCTGGTAAAAAACTTGTAGTACAGCCACTAATGAATCGTTGCTGTCAAATCACCTTAGCATTGTAAAAATTACAGCCAACAGCTTTACTTTAGATTCATGACAAGCAAGAGATTCAGTCATAGAGGTTGAATACACTTTGACCAAGCAAATATATTTAGGTAGTAATGATGCACTGCTAGTCTTGTGGTAAGCAAACAAGAATATGGGCTTCTAGGACCTTTGGTGAAGGGCATTCAGTGCTTGTCTGCAACTAGAGTGCTGTCTGTATTCATAATGCTAAACTGAATCCATTAAGGGTGGGCAAAAGGGCAAAGGTTTTTAAAAAAGCTGAGGATTATATCCTGTCCATCTGGGATCTCTACCAGATGAAGGAACAGTTCAGCCAAACGTCTCCATACCTGAGGGCATCATTTTCTAAAGATATTTTCTGTAAGCTTTGGTGGTTTATTTTTTGTAGAAGTAAAACCTTGGCAATGCATAACACAGATTCTATAGATATGCTCCTTACATAAGATCTTTTTCACCATCAATGCCAACAAACGTAAACAATAAAGTTATTTACTGTATCATAAAATTCAGGAAACTGAAGGAAATTGAAATAATGATGTACTGTTAAGAACCAAACAAACAAAATAGATAACAAAATTGTTTTCATCATATGTTAATGAATAACCCTTTTTATTTCTTTTTTTTTTTTGCAGGAAACCAAGTCTGGGCTCTGTTTGGATATGACATCCAACAAGGCTATCCACAAAGTATGCAGAAGTTTGGACTTCCAGCAGGGATCAATAAGATTGATGCTGCACTCTATAATGAAAACACTGGGAAGGTTTTAATCTTTGTTGGAAACAAATACTACAGGTAGATGTTTCATATCTAAAAAGAAAAACATTAAAGCAAAGGAAAAGCTAAAACTATAATTATAGCTAACACTACTTGCCTTTAAAAAATTTCAGTTATGATGAGGCCAGACGAAGAATTGACAAAGGGTATCCCAAGTCAATAGAAAGCGGTTTTCCTGGAATTGGTGGAAAAGTTGATGCTGCTGTTGAAGATAACGGTAAGTATATTGTATATGTACAAAGAAAAAGTGCTGCCTTCTGCATTTGTTTTAAATGCTATATACTGTACCGTGTTACAAAGAGTAATTTAATTTTATAGAACATATCAGTATATAACAACATGTGTTATGACAGGTTGTGTGGCTGGCAAGGCACTGAAATGAGTTAGAAAAAGCATAAGCGGTATAACAAGGAATAGGCCAGGCTGAGTCTGTACTCAAAATAGTAATAATAATTAATTTTATTTATATATAGTAAATAAAAAGTAAGCCCACACTGCTTAACTGGCAAGTCCTCCAATCTGCCAGTATGCGTTACCAGCCACTAGGGACAGTACAGTATGTATTATACATTTAAATGGTGCTTTGGAAGTTATTAATCTTCTAAAATGTAACAAAATATCTTATCTAAACATTTGTGATGGAACTGTCTAACATGTAATGTGTTTTTAATTTCAAATATTTATTTTTTATTTTTTTACAGGCTTAATGTACTTCTTCAGTGGCTCAAGAATGTTTGAGTACAACATGATGTCCAAGAGAGTTATTCGTGTTTTGGCTACCAATTATTTCTTGGGTTGTTAGAAGAAAAAGAAGCAGCCCTTTTTTATAGCATGATTTCACTTATTTAAGATGTACTAAACATCTTGCACTTTATACCTGATTGTATTTAGTATTTTATCAATTTTATTTGTTGTGCTTTGTACTGATAAATTATTATGTGCGATGTTGTCTTCTTAAGTGGAAAAAAAATGAATTATGAATATTTGTAATTAATTTATTGAAATGTGCACAAAAAACATAAAATTCTGTTGAATCTTTCTTCAGTTTTGTTTTAAATCTTTTTTCAAATTTGTTTTCTCTACATATCTACATATAAAAATTATTCTACCTGAACAACAGTGTTAAGAGTGTTATGTTAGTTATTGGCTTCAAGAGTGGGAAAAAATTAAACATCAATAGGGGTAATTCCCCACAGTAAGGAGACTGTGATTTGCGTCCTGGGTGTTTCTTGTGAGGAGTCTGCGTGTTCTCTCTATGTTGGTTTTCTACAGGTTCTCTGGTTTCCTCCCACAGTCCAAAAACAAGCAAGTTAAATAAACTGGTCGTTGTGTGGAAGTGTATGTGTGTTTGTCAGTGACCTGTCCAGGGGTTGTTCCTGCCTTGCACCCTATGATTGCTGGAATAGGCTCCAGCTGCCTCATGATGCCGCCCTGGATTAGTGGGTTAGGAAAATGGATGGACATATTTAATTTATTAAAGTTTTTTACAAGGAAAAAATATATTCAAAGAGAAAAAATGTGAAAGTGTATAAACCATAACAGAGTCCCTGTTCTAAGGCCATGTTCTTTGCATTTATTTGGATGTTTAGCATGAAATTCTTGTAATAATCAAGGGCCTTTAAGAAGCGGTCCTTGGGACTATATCCATATAAACGAATGAAGCACACAACAGTTGCCACTCTGTGACAAGAGTCCAAAACCAAAGGTGGCAGCAGAGTCGGGAGGAGGAGGGCAAAGCTGC